>NC_057800.1:399291480-399411188 GCF_018294505.1 Triticum aestivum | reverse complement strand
TCCCCGCTCGCCGTTGACCGCGTCCTGCTGCGTGGGCCGCCTCCAGCGCCCTCCTAGCCGCGTCTCGCTTCGTGGCCCAGCGCCTACGGAGCCGGCCTGCTCGACCGCACCCCCTGGGCCGCCTCCACCGACTAGCGCCAAGGCCCAGTCACCCGTGCCCTGCTGCAGCCTTAGCCTACCAGATCCGCTGGCCCAAGGCCCGCGAGGTGAGCACAAGCCAGCCCATCCCTGCTTGCTTATGTGACGCCCTGGGCGCTGAATAATATCCTGTGCTCAGCCAGATTCGGCCCATGTCATGTTTTTTTTTCCTGTCCTACGAATTTGCTATTTAATCAGAGAACTGCAGTTTTTCAGAAAAACCCCTAGAGTTCTTGCATATCATAACTCACCAACCGTGCATCGGATCTAAATAAATTATATATGAAAGTTGCTCACAATTTTGTCTAGTTTAAGAATATTCAACTTTCATGCATGTTTGAAATATTTAAAATGCTGTTTGGTTAAATTTTCTCAAATAACTTGTTAAAATGTTTTAATTCATAACTAAATAACCGTAACTCGGATTTTAATAAACTTTATATGTAAATGGGGTGGAAAAATGCCTAGTTTAACATGGTGCACTTTTCTTGCATGTTTAAAAACTCTAAAATATGGTTTAGGGCAGAACAGTACCAAACCTTAAAATATGCATATGGGGTTTTACCGGAATTGTTGTTCGTTGTTTCTGGCCTCATTTAAACTTGCCTAGATAGGTAGTTTTGTTGTGCTTCACCCCTTGCCATGTTATTCAACATTTAATATTGTTGGGTACATAAACGAGATCGAACTAAATAACTTATCGTGGTGTTTCGTCAATATGCACCGTTGCATATTGAGCTCCACTTAATTTGTAGGATTGCTTGTGCACTTTGCCATGCCATGCGTATTAAACCGGACATGCATCATAATTGTTTGCGCATCATGCCATGTTTATGTGGTGGTTGTTTACTATGTTGTGTGCTTCCTTTCGGTGTTTGCTTCGTCGGGTTGGTTCCTGTAACGTCGCGTTTGTGAGGACCCGTTCGTCTACATCCGTTTGTCTTCTTCATGGACTCGTTCTTCTTCCTTGCGGGATTTCAGGCAAGATGACCATACCCTCGAAATCACTTCTATATTTGCTTGCTTAGTTGCTCGCTCTTTTGCTATGCCTATGCTACGATACCTACCACTTGCTTTTCATGCCTCCCATATTGTTGAACCAAGCCTCTAACCCACCTTGTCCTAGCAAACCGTTGTTTGGCTATGTTACCGCTTTGCTCAGCCCCTCTTATAGCGTTGTTAGTTGCAGGTGAAGATTGAAGTTTGTTCCTTGTTGGAACATGGAGATGTTGTTCCCTGTTGGAACATGTTTACTTGTTGGGATATCACTATATATCTTATTTATTTAATGCATTTATATACTTGGTAAAGGGTGGAAGGCTCGGCCTTATGCCTGGTGTTTTGTTCCACTCTTGCCGCCCTAGTTTCCGTCATATCGGTGTTATGTTCCCGGATTTTGCATTCCTTACGCGGTTGGGTTATAATGGGAACCCCTTGACAGTTCGCTTTGAATAAAACTCCTCCAGCAAGGCCCAACCTTGGTTTTACCATTTGCCACCTAGCCTTTTTTCCCTTCGGAGTCGCGCATCCTGAGGGTCATCTTTATTTTAAACCCCCGGGCCAGTGCTTGTCTAAGCGTTGGTCCAAACTAGAGCCCCTTGCAGCGCCACCTCGGGGAAACTCGAGGGCTAGTTTTAGTTGTACGGATTGCTTATCCGGTGTTGCCCTGAGAACGAGATATGTGCAGCTCCTATCAGGATGTCGGTGCATCATGCGGTCTTGCTGGACTTGTTTTACCATTGTCGAGGATGTCTTGAAGAACCGGGATACCGAGTCTGATCGGAATATCTCGGGAGGAGGTTTATTCCTTCGTTGACCGTGAGAGCTTGTCATGGGCTAAGTTGGAACACACCTGTAGTGATTTGAACTTTCGAAAGTCGTGCTCGCGGTTATGGGCAGATGGGAATTTGTTAATGTCCAGTTGTAGAAAACCTGAGGTTGACCTTAGTTAAAATACATCAACTACGTGTGTAACCGTGATGGTCTTTTTCCGGCGGAGTCCGGGAAGTGAACACGGTGTTGGAGTTATGCTTGACGTAGGTTGTTTTAGGATCACTTCTTGATCATACTTTTATCGACCGTGCTTTGCCTTCTCTTCTCGCTCTCATTTGCGTATGTTAGCCACCATATATGCTAGTCGCTTGCTGCAGCTCCACCTCATACCTTTTACCTTACCCATAAGCTTAAATAGTCTTGATCGCGAGGGTGTGAGATTGCTGAGTCCCCGTGACTCACAGATACTTCCAAAACCATCTTGCAGGTGCCGATGAGTCCGTGCAGGTGACGCAACCAAGCTCAAGGAGGAGCTCGATGAAAATCTTGTCCTTTGTGTTGCTTCGTTCTAGTTGATCAGTAGTGGAGCCCAGTTGGGGTCGATCGTGGACCTTTGTCGCATTTGGGGTTCTTCTTTTATTTTGGTTCCGTAGTCGGACCTTGTTTGTATCTGGATGATGTAATGCTTTATTCATGTTTTATGTGAAGTGGCGATTGTAAGCCAACTATGTATCTCTTTTCCCTTATGTATTACATGGGTTGTTTGCGAAGATTGCCTCACTTGCGACATTGCTTTCAATGCGGTTATGCCTCTAAGTCGTGCTTCGACATGTGGGAGATATAGCCGCATCGAGGGCGTTACACTGAGGATGCTGAAAGCAGCCCTATAGAGCTTGCCGGCTTAAAACAGCAAACCAATGCCATGATTGCTACCATTTTCGGTAAATAACTTCCTCTTAATATTTTTAATGTATGTTAACCAATGTGCTCCCAGCTTACAAACATCTTTGATGATACAGGCTCCAGAGTTGCACACCTTGGCTCAGACATGCGGAAAAAACTAAAAGCCGCCTACACGCTCATAGAGCAACTATATACTAGCGCACAATGGGTCATGTGCACAGCTGCTCACAACAAACAACCTCCAACCCTCATCAAGGATACATTGGAGAAACTATCTATGCTGCCTCCATAGATCGAAGAATTGAAGAAACCAACTGCCAGAGCCGGTGCCCTTACAATGCTAACCCAGGCCAAAGCAAGGCTAGCTGATCTTGAACCGGCAGAGTCGGCAAACGGTTGCCCGAGCGTAAAAGAAGACGGGTCACCCTTCAGCGCAGAAGACTTCTTCGCAATTGCCAGGTAAATGCGTCCTCTGGCCAGTAAGCTGGCTGACGACACTAATCTTCCACATTATCAGCCGGTTTACGATGCCGGCAACAAGAAGGTCAAGGCGCCGACTCACGATTCTCAGGACCTGACTCCTCTGATTCGTAAGCACACTTTTGCCCCTGATGTTGACCTATCAACACTTATAAGTGATGAAGCTGTATTCAGAGCTTTTACTGGGATCAACTGGGAAACCACTGACTTCCAGCCATTGGGTGAAGACAATCATGATGAACCGGCGCCGGACGATCCACAGCCTTCAACTCATCAAGGCCAAGATCCATAAGTCGCATGTCGTCTTTAGCATATGTTTTTTTGTGAAACTTCCAAAACATTATTCTTTTGGGGCATCAGGTGCCTTGTAATAGGCTAGTTAAACGCTTGATCTGCCATGACATCATGCATGTTTTGTTTTGCAGAACACCGCGGATCCGCCAGTTGAAGATCTTCCACTTATGCTTATGCTATCATCAAATATGTAGAGCAGATTTTATCTTCCCTGCACATACACAAATCACAAGTGCTCCGGTGGTTTACCCCAGAGCGGGACATAATAACCTATATAAAAACCACTGGTGACTAAAACAGTCCATAACCAAGGCCGGTTTAATCATAACCTTTTATAATCATAACAAAATATCATACATGTGATATTTGCTCACACTGCCGGCTTATCATACATGTGCAGTAAGGGTTACAACCCAAAAGATTGAGCGCACAATGCCTTGTTCAATTGACTTATACCGCCAGCTTACAACGCCATATGCAGCAAGGGGTGATATCCCAAAACGTAGAGCACAACGCTTCCAAGTATATAAAATCATCATACACCGGCGACTAATAGTCCAAAGCCAGGCCGTGTTAACAAACGTCGGATAAATTCATATATGAACCATAAGGCAACATATCCTTCATCGGTTTTCAAATATATCACAAAAAATGAAGCTCAAAAAAATGTTCAAATCAAATAAAAAGCAAAAAAACAAAACTTTTCACAGGTTGCCAAGCCTTCAAGTAAAGTGCTTTTCAAGGGCCGCACAACCACTGAGTTAAACCTTCATTCAACCTTATAAGCTGGGCCCCACATAACCAATCATCATTTTAACTTTGACAAGTTCAGAGTCTATATAAGATTGACTTGTCAAAAGTACGGTGAGTCATTCCAGTCAATCTGGGCGGAGTGGCAGACTTAAAAGGTAGGATAACCCAGGTTTTTAGGTGAATACACCTGGCTTCCAAGCCTACTACAAGGGTCATAAAAACTCTTGTCCATTGAACAGAGAGCCCTCGAGCAGTATTTAAATCTAGGCGTACAAGCCGGATCAATAGGGTAATCATAGCTATGCTCAATGAGCAGGAAGCCCCCAAGTATTTAGTAATCATGGTGTACAAGCCAGATCAAGAGGGTAGTCATAGCTATGCTCAATGAGCAGGAAGCCCCCAAGTGATCATTGAAGTGTCAATAAAGACTCATTATTCTTATAAATGAAATGATAGATGCCCTGAATTATCAGGGATGCCGTCTTTATTATATCCATCATAATATATACATTGTCAAAATATGTACATCGCAAGAGCCAGTGGCTCAAGCGTAATAAGGCCGAAGATGAGCAATATTCCAAGGCCGGCGGGTCTCCTCCTCTGACATGCGTGAGTCTTTGTGGTCTTGAACATCGATAAGGTAGTATGACCCATTGTTCAGATTTTTGCTGACCACAAAGGGCCCTTCCCAAGGTGGGGATAGCTTGTGCATATCAGTTTGATCCTGGATAAGCCGGAGCACCAAATCACCTTCTTGAAAGGTTCTAGTTTTAACCCGGCGGCTGTGATAACGGCGCAGATCTTGTTGGTAAATCGGCGAATGAGCCGCCGCAAGGTCACGCTCCTCATATAATAGGTCAAGTGCACCCTGGCGTGCTTTTTCATTATCAGCTTCAACATAAGCTGCCACACGAGGCGAATCATGACAGATGTCACTAGGGAGAACCGCCTCTTCTCCGTAAACCATGAAGAAAGGCGTGTAACCCATAGATCTGTTGGGGTGGTATTGATGCTCCATAACATGGAAGGTAACGCCTCCACCCAACAACCCGGCATCCTCTACAAAGGGACCATAAGCCGGGGCTTGATGCCTTTCAAGATTTCTTGATTGACCCGCTCAGCTTGACCATTGGACTGGGGGTGAGCTACTGATGATACATCAAGCCAAATATGCTCTCGTTGACAAAACTCTTTCATAGCACCCTTGGAGAGATTAGTGCCATTATCAATTATAATGTTGTGGGGAAAGCCAAAACGAAAAATCACCTTTTTGATGAATTGCACCGCTGTTGCCGCATCACACTTACTAACCGGCTCTGCTTCAACCCACTTTGTGAATTTGTCAACCGCCACCAAAAGGTGAGTCTTTTTATCCTTAGATCTTTTGAAAGGACCAACCATATCAAGCCCCCATACTGCAAATGGCCAAGTAATTGGAATCATCCTTAATTCTTGAGCCGGCACATGAGCTCGTCTTGAAAATTTCTGCCAACCAACATTTATTGACCAAATCCTCAGCATCAGCATGAGCCGTCAGCCAATAAAATCCATTACGAAAAGCCTTGGCCACGAGAGACTTAGAGTCGGCATGATGACCACAATCTCCCTCATGAATCTCTCGTAGAATCTCACGACCTTCTTCAGGAGAAACACAATGTTGAAACGCCCCTGTAATACTGCGATGATGCAACTCTCTGTTGACAATAGTCATTGACTTAGAGCGTCGGGTTATCTTCCTGGCCAAAGTTTCATCCTCGGGTAACTCGCCCCGGGTCATATAAGCCAAATATGGAACTGTCCAATCAGGAAAGGCATGAAGAGCCGCCACCAATTGTGCTTCCGGATCAGGCATAGCCAGATCTTCCTCTGTAGGCAATTTGATTGAAGGGTTATGCAGGATATCAAGGAAAGTGTTAGGTGGCACCGGCTTACGCTGGGACCCTAACCGGCTCAAAGCATCAGCCACCTCATTTTCCTGTGATCAACATGTTCAACTTGATAACCTTTGAAGTGACCAGCGATAGCATCAACTCTCGGCGATAAGCCGCCATGAGTGGATCCTTAGAATCCCAAGTGCCAGAAACTTGCTGAGCTACCAAATCTGAGTCGCCGAAACACCTCACCCAGCTTAAGTTCATCTCCTTAGCCATCCAAAGACCATGGAGCAAGGCCTCATACTCAGCTACATTGTTAGTACAAGGGAACATCAACCGAAGAATGTAACAAAATTTATCACCTCGTGGGGAAGTCAAGATAACTCCAGCCCCCGAGCCCTCCAATTGCCTGGATCCATCAAAGTGAATAGTCCAATATGTGCTATCCGGCTTCTCCTCAGGCATCAGCAGCTCTGTCCAATCATTGATGAAATTCACAAGCGCTTGAGACTTGATGGTTGTGCCAGGCATATACTTCAAACCATGAGGTCCAAGCTCAATGGCCCACTTGGCTACCTGACCGGTGGCTTCTCTGTTTTGAATAATGTCCCCTAAAGGAGCAGAGCTAACCACAGTGATCGGATGACCCAGAAAATATTGCTTGAGCTTTCGACTAGCCATGAACACCCCATATACAAGCTTCTGCCAATGCGGATACCTCTGCTTTGACTCAATAAGCACCTCACTGATGTAGTAAACCGGCCCCTGAACCGGATATTCCTTGTGTGACTCCTTTCTTTCTACTAGAATCGCCACGGTGACAGCTCGGCTGTTGGCAGCCACATATAACAACAAAGGCTCTTTATCAATGGGAGCAGCAAGAACCGGCAGCTCACCCAATTGTTTCTTCAAGGTCTCAAACGCCTGATTAGTAGCATCACTCCAAACAAAGTGATCTATCTTCTTCATCATATGGTAAAGAGGAATAGACTTTTCACCCAACCGGCTTATGAACCGGCTTAAAGCCGCAATTCGACCCGCCAGACGCTGAACATCATTAATACACGTCGGCTTAGCCAGGGAAGTGATAGCCTTAATTTTCTCCGGGTTAGCTTTAATACCCAGTTCAGAAACCAGAAAGCCCAAGAGCTTGCCTGCTGGCACACCAAAGACACATTTGGGCGGGTTAAGCATCATCTTGTAGACCCAGAGATTGGCAAAGGTCTCCTTCAAATCATCTATCAGGGTCTCCTTCTTCCTGGACTTCACCACAATATCATCCACATAAGCATGAACATTACGCCCGATTTCACTATGAAGGCAATTCTGCACACACCGCTGGTAAGTTGCCTGGGCACTCTTGAGGCCAAAAGGCATAGACACATAGCAGAAGGCTCCATAGGGAGTGATAAAAGTTGTCTTCTCCTAGTCCTTAACTGCCATCTTGATCTGATGATAACCAGAATAAGCATCCAAAAAACTCAATGTAGCATCAATAATCTGATCAATACGGGGGAGAGCAAAGGGATCAACCGGACAGGCTTTGTCTAAGTCCATGTAATCCACACACATACGCCAGGTACCATTTTTCTTAAGTACCAGCACCGGGTTAGTCAACCACTCAGGATGAAACACTCCAACAATAAACCCAGCCGCCAAGAGCTGGGTCACTTCTTCACCAATGGCCTTGCGCCTTTCTTCATTGAAACAACGAAGGAATTGCTTGACCGGTTTAAACTTTGGATCAATGTTGAGAGTATGCTCAGCAAGTTTCCTTGGTCCACTTGGCATGTCTGAAGGTTTCCATGCTTAGATGTCCCGGTTCTCACAAGTGAACTCGATGATCACGCTTTCCTATTTTGGATCCAGGTTAGCACTGATGTTGAACTGTTTGGATGAATCGCCAGGAACGAAGTTAACTAGTTTAGTGTCATCCGCCGACTTAAACTTCAACAAGGGGTCATGCTCCGTGGTTAGCTTCTTCAAACATGTCATATCCGTCGGGTCAACATTATCCTTGTAAAATTTCAACTCCTCTGTTACACAGACAGACTCAGTGTAAGCAGCATCACCTTCTTCACACTCCAAGGCTATCTTCTGGCTCCCATGTACTATGATGGTGCCCTTATGAGACGGCATATTAAGCTCCAAATAAACATAACACGTCCTTGACATGAACTTAGCATAAGCCGGCCGTCCAAACAGAGCATGATACAGGCTCTAGATCTTGACAACTTCAAAGGTCAAAGTCTCCGCTCTGGAATCATGTTCATCCCCAAAGGCCACTTCCAAAGCGATCTTTCCCATGGGATACGCCAACTTACCAGGCACCACTCCATGGAAAACGGTATTGGATGGCTTAAGATTTTTGTCAGTCAACCCCATACGATGGAAAGTATCATAATAAAGGATATTGATGCTGCTACCTCCATCCATGAGGACCTTAGTGAACTTGTACCCTCCAACCTATGGTGCTACCACTAGAGCTAAGTGGCCTGGATTATCAACCCGGGGTGGGTGCTCCTCACGACTCCAAAGAATAGGGTGTTCAGACCACCGTAAATAACGGGGAATCGCCGGTTCAACTGTGTTTACTGTCCTCTTATGGAGTTTCTGATCTTGCTTACACAAGGTCGTGGTGAAGACATTTTACTGTCCATGATAACCAACAAGTATACACTACTGTAGGATGCTGCTAACGCGACACTACGATCAGAGACCCTTCGACAAAAATGTGTGTGATGCCATAATCGCAAACGGTGGTGTAAAAACCCATCAAAAAAGGTGCAAAACATTTGCGATGGAGGATGCATCAAACACGGTTCAAATTTTAGTTGCGTGTGCGATGCAGGGCATATGGTTCATCTCAATTAACTGTTTGAGGTGAGGAGGAACAAAAGAAACAGGCAGCCAGATGAAGGTGTGTGCGATGTACAACATACAGTTCACTAGGATGAACTGTTTGTGATTAGGCAACACAATGGAAACGGTGAGGCGGATCAAAGGTGTGTGCGATACACGGCTTGCGGTTCACTCGGATGAACTATTTGCGTTGAGACATGAGAACAGAAATGGTTCAAATGAACAAGATGTGTGTGATACGCGGCAAACATGTCTGTAACCAGAAATGTGTGTGAATACTGATAATAACACAGACGATTACTGCTAATAAGACGTGTGTGTTGTGTGATGGGATTGCATACAGAACAACAACATATATATATATACACACACTTATAAGGACATGCTTGCATAACCAAATTAAACATCCACTTATATAGGTGGCTACTACAACCATGCCATTTGCACACACCAAAGTAAACTATTACATGCATAACTACATAGGTGGCTACTACACACATGCCATTTCCACACACCAATAAAGTAAACTATATATTACATGCATGATTAACTAGCATAAACGATCATCTGATCATCATCTACTTCTTGTGACGCTTGCTCTGCTTGTGGCTCGATCCGGGCTCGTTGATTTTGGTAACGAGGCACTTCCTCATGTCAATGATCCGCCTGTGCATATCGTAGCATGTGTACACGCTCTTGGCCACAAACCTGAGGTGAGGTTCATCCAGTTGCCGCATCCAGGCCCCGTGCCAGGATACGGGACTTGTTCTCTGGGCATCCTGCTTCATGTTTTCATAGTAGGGGTCGATGATGGCCAAGGCGAGTTCGACTAGGGAGTCCTTCTTCGTGCTGCCCCAGACCCTATAGTGGTCATGAATTTTGACAAGGTTCTTGCAGGCCGAGCCCGTAACACTGAGCGCTTTTACATCGTTGGTAGTTTCCACCGTGGCAAACTTGTAGTCAGTGTTGTTGACAAACCTGTTGAAATGGTCGCAAGGCTCTGTGGACATGCAGTTGTGGTAGATGAGGACATGATGACGCCCGCACAACTAGGCGATGGAAACCTACTGATCTATGTCGGGACGACCGGCGGTGTACTGGAGGTCGATGCCGACCACCTTGTACTTGTCTCCAGCAAGCAACTGCCCAACGATGTTGATGTAGTCGTCTACCACGGTCGGGTCGATGGTGTACACCACCGAGAGATCCATCTCCCTCGCGTGGGTCTCCACTCTATGCTCGCAGAACTCCATTGGAGCGTCGCTGGACATCCCCTCTCTATGTGTCATTCTAGGTGTGCTTGTTGTGTTGTGGGGCGCGATCGAAAGGTTGAAGAGACTAAGGTTATAATGGCTACGGGAATTAAAGAGGAAGCCGGACGGCCAGGAATATCGGCAAGCCCTGATGGCAGTTCTAATTTGCAGCGCGTAACTCCATCATGCCACACGTAACTGCATCACGTGGCACCGCGCGCGGCACAACCGCATGCATACGGAGCCCCCGACGTGATCATCCGCACGCCCAACCATTGGCAGAGCGCGTGCGGAGGGATGTAAGCAGAGCTCTGCATATAGCAATTGAACACGCAAGGAAAAGTTGTCCACAAGCCGAGCGCGCCGACGGACGCGAGCAGAGCGTGCCGCGGTGCCTAATGGCGAGCACAGCGCACTGCGGTGCCTAACGACGGGATAGACCTTCATTCAAGCCAATCAAAATAACACTGGAATGGACATGTCTGTATTGAGCAAAGGGATCGCACATGTCTGTATTGACTGGAACGAGAATGCAATAGCAAAATAAGAATTAAGGCCACGATGATGCGATCGCAGTGGTGGTTACAGGAGGCGAGAAGAAAGATGCATCCATCAAGGTACGACCTCCTCCTCCTAAACTTAGTGCACCCGCCGGGCTACCGACTGGCAGCTAAGGAGCGGCGGCTTTTGTGTGAGGTCAAGGTGCTTCTCAACAAAGGCATCCAAGGCTTCTAGCCTGCTGAAGAAGGCCAATGTCGTAGCGTCCTCACTGGCCTTGTAGATACCTATCTACACGATTCTCCCATACACATGGATGTGTAGGTCAACGGTTTCTTGTAGGGCGAGGCGCCTCGCGGCGAGCGCAACCTCCAGGTGGACATTCTTCATGGCGTCGGCGGGCGGTCGCAGGGCCACTAGTGCATGAAAGAGGTTTAGACCATGGAGGCCGATTAGGATGGCAGGCAAGGAGGAGCCCGGGCGCGCCGGCTGGAGGAGTATGGTGATGTCGTCCATGAGCTACTTGACGACGGCGAACCTGTTGGTGGTGCGAATGATCATTTGGTCCAACTAAGAGTCATAGCTGGCGTCGACGGCGGTCATCCACCAGCCGGTCGCCAACACCGTATGGAGACGATCCACGGTGCCATGCCGTAGGCCGGCGCCGTGGACCATCTGGCACAGCCGCTGGCTGCTCGCGCGCATCGCCGCCATGGGTCCGGAGTGGGCACTTTTGCGCTTATTAGTGTAGGTGCTTAGGCGAATGCTTAGGTGCGAATGATGTGGTATATGCATTGGAATGGAAGGGCGCCTTTATATTAGTGCAAACTGCGTTGCATTCACATGTGTTGCCTCTCTTTTCCCGGTCCTCCCACTACTTCCCTCATGCATTCACACGATGCTAATTGAAGGAGGATGCATCATTGGCCGTTCAACATTTCGGGAACAGCTACCCTCTCCCTCATCTGCATTAAAGCCGTATCAGGAACTGCGTCGCCCGCTGTCAAATTGAATAGTACTGCGTCGCCTGCTGCACGTCTGGCTGAACACGCCTCCTCGCCTCCATCTTTGCTTAATTACTGAATTTTAGTTGCAAAAATTAGATAGTTCTAGTGATTTTTAGCTTCATATTTTGACAAATCACAGTGCTACAAGGTTGGCAAATGGCAATGTTACTAGATCAACAAATGTCAATCTTTCTAGCTTGAAAAAAGGCAACATACCCAATATGACAGATGCAAATCGCACCAAATTATTTGAAAGTGGTTCACACGGGTCATCCAGAAGAATCGTTAGTGTTAAAGAGATGCACAAATCCTGCTCTCACTTTGCATACAGGTGTTCTATCTGAAACCATCATGTTTGTTGTGAGGAGCTCTGGATTGTGAGAAGCATATACCCAAACCTGCCCCAAATGGGACACAAAATTTACCACGACATGTTGATGCCACTCCACGATAGCATGCCAAGTTTCATGAATTTTAGACGAGTTTTCGATTACTAGAATTTAAAAACCAGGCATCTCAACGTTTGCGGCCGAGTGACGGTGGCAGGGTGTTTGACATTCATTCCCATTTCTTGCATGGGACCTAAGCATGCACCCAAGGACAAAAGATTTGATTTTTCAACCAATTTATATGCACCGGAACATGTGCATGTAGTTGAAATTTGAATTACGCACATAAAAGCATTGAAAACTCACTTAATGCATAAAAATGTCCAAACGAACCCCGAAAAATCACAAAAAATAACACAACCCTCCTTTTGTTCTATGTTGACACGAGAAAAAATTTGAACGCAATAAGAGGTAATGGATATCGTTTCGCCCCCAAAGTTGGGGCGTTCCCTACCGAAACCATCATGCTTGTTGTGAGAAGCTCTGGTTTGTGACAAGCATATACCTAGACCTACCCCAAATGGGACAAAAAATTTACCACCGCATGTTGATGCCGCTCCATGATAGCATGCCAAGTTTCATGAATTTCAGACGACTTTTGGATTTACTAGAATTTAAAAACCAGGCATCTCAATGTTTTGCCAGCAATCAACGGTGCTCTGGTGTTTGAAATTCATTCCCATTTCTTGCATGGGACCTAAGCATACACCCAAGGACAAAGATTTGATTTTTCAACCAATTTATATGCACCAGAGCATGTGCATGTAGTTCAAATTTGAATTATGCACATAAATGCATTGAAAACTCACTTAATACATACAAATGTCCAAACAAACCCCGAAAAATCACAAAAAACAACACAACACTCTTGTTGTTCTATGTTGACTCAAGAAAAAATTTGAAAGCAATAAGAGGCAATGGATATCATTTCGTCCCCAAAGGTGGGGTGCTCCATACCGAAACCATCATGCTTGTTGTGAGAAGCTCTGGTTTGTGAGAAGGGTATACCCAAACCTGCCCCAAATGGGACAAAAAATTTACCACGGCATGTTGATGCCGCTCCATGATAGCATGCTAAGTTTCATGAATTTCAAACGAGTTTTGGATTTACTAGAATTTAAAAACCAGGCATCTCAATGTTTTCCCGGTAATTAACGGTGCCCTGGAGTTTGAGATTCATTCCCATTTCTTGCATGGGACCTAAGCGTGCACCACGCACAAAGACTTGATTTTCAACCAATTTATATGCATAGGAGCATGTGCATGTAGTTCAAATTTGAATTATGCACATAAATGCATTGAAAACTCACTTAATGCATAAAAATGTCCAAACGAACCCTGAAAAATCACAAAAAATAACACAACACTCATGTTGTTCTATGTTGACACGAGAAATTTTTTGAAAGCAATAAGAGGCAATGTATATCGTTCTTCCCCAAAGGTGGGGTGTTCCCTACCGAAACCATCCTGCTTGTTGTGAGAAGCTCTGGTTTGTGAGAAGGGTATACCCAAACCTGCCCAAATGGGACAAAAAATTTACCACAACATGTTGATGCCGCTCCATGATAGCATGCCAAGTATTATGAATTTAAGATGAGTTTTGGATTTACTAGAATTTAAAAACCACGCATCTCAATGTTTTGCTGGCAAACAACGATGCCCTGGTGTTTGAAATTCATTCCCATTTCTTGCATGGGACCTAAGCATGCTCCCAAGGACAAAGATTTGATTTTTCAACCAATTTATATGCACTGGAGCATGTGCATGTAGTTCAAATTTGAATTATGCATATAAATGCATTGAAAACTCACTTAATGCATAAAAATGTCCAAACGAACCTTGAATAATTCCAATTCTTTTATGACACACATATAGTTGCATGATCACTGCAGATAAAAGGTATAGGCATTCCAATACCGTCCATGGTTGTTGTGACCCCATTATGTAATTCAAATCAAGACGAAAAATCAAGCAGATACCACACAGTTTATTATAACCAACCGTGTGAGATGCAGCACACAATATCTTCGGACCGTGTCTGATGACACTTTGCGCGCCAGTTTTTTGGCTGAAGCGATTCCAAATTTTTGGATTCCGTGGAAATATCTACCTCCTCGCCCCTCCCCCTTACCAAAAACCACATTTCCCCTGTTTCCGCCTTCCTTTCCAAGTTGAAACCTTCACTCCTTGCTTGCAGCGCCGCCGCCTCCTCGCCGGCGACCCTCCTTCACGCTGCTCGGCCTTGCCTATCCAGGCAGGTAATCCACACCCGACCCCCATCCTCCTCCTCCTTCCAAATCCCACATGCCCCGACCACTGGCGTGAGCGCGATACCTTACACCAAAATCCCCAACCCCTCCACCAAATAAGCACCAGCCTAAGCCATGGTGCACGCAGTATAGCCAGGACCTTAAGGAGCATTTGGCAGCGGAGAAGCAAATCGCTGCCGCACGCGCAGATGAGGTCGCGATGGCTGCAATTCGTGCCGACCCCCAGATCTTGGAGGAGCACCTCGCCGTCGAGGCCACCATTGATGCCTCGCGCGCCGACACCGCGACGCGGTTGGCTGCTTTGAACGACAGTTTGTGGCGTTTTCTCGAGGCCACCATCGGTGCCTTCAATAAATACTACGATGTGTTTTCTCAGCGTGCACGTGCCTACCTCATCTCGAGAGCTAGCAGGTTGGTTCCCGGAGTGGCTCAGGCAACTCACCACTACAATGAGGGCACCCACGATGCAGAGGCCTCGCCTTCTTCCATGTACAAGGAGCCAATCATCATCAATATCTCCGACAATGAGGAGTAGCTTGTCTTCTTAGCTCACTATAAGAACCCATGTTCAGTTTTCTAGCTACTGCCTTTCCTTAACAAATTCTAGTGAATTGTGCTATCTACTTTTACCATGCAATCTTCTCCTATAGTGTATATGTTTTATATGTCGTGCAATGTGGTGTTCAATTAACTGCTTGGTTCAATTCTGCAAATGTGATGTTCAATTCTTCAGGGTGCAATATTTCCAAGTTGTTAAGAAATCATGGTTTGGTTAACTGTATGATCTTATATTAGGAGTATGTTATATTGTTCAATTGGTGTTTAGTTAACTGCTTGATTCATTTCTTGTGGCTTGGTTCACTTGTTGTGGTGTTTAGTTAACTGCTTGGTTCAATTCCGCAATGCGATGTTCAATTGTTGTGGCTGCATTCTGTTATTGTATACCATGTGAGGAATAAATCGAATTTGGCTACACTAAATACATGAGAAATATATACAATTGCCATATTTCCAAGTTGCTAAGCATGCTTGGTTTGGTTAACTGTCTGATCTTCTATTAGGAGTACCGTTATATTGTGCAATGTGGTGCTCAGTTAATGTTTGGTTCATTTGTTGTGGTGTTTAGTTAACTGCTTGGTTCAATTCTTCAATGCGATGTTCAATTGCTGTGGCTACATTCTGTTATTGTATACCATGTGAGGAATAAATCGAATTTGGATGTACTAAATACATGAGAAACAAATACAATTGCTATATTTCCAACTTGTTAAGCATGCTTGGTTTGGTTAACTGTCTGATCTTCTATTAGGAGTATGTTATATTGTGCAATGTGGCGCTCAATTAACATTTGGTTCATTTGTTGTTGTGTTTAGTTAACTTCTTGGTTCAATTCTGCAATACGACGTTCAATTGTTGTGGCTGCATACTATTATTGTATACCATGTGAGGAATAAATCAAATTTGGCTGCACTTAATACATGAGAAACATATACGAGTGCTATATTTCGTAGTTCTTAATCATGCTTGGTTTGGATAAATGGTTTTTTCCATGTGGCTTGAATTAATCTGATGAATCTACAATGTGCTTATTTTTCATCAACATATTTTACTGATAGCATGCGAACCCTTACTTAACCTGATGACTAACTACCTTATATGTGTTGCAGGAAAACAATGGGAAGCACTGAGGTTTACAAGATGGTACTAACTATTATACCTTGCCTTTTTTATTCCTTTGCCCCACTTCCAATATAGAGAAGATACTTATGCACATCCTTGTTTTCAGTGTTCATTGATGATTACCTCTCAAACCACCTCTATGGTCAGGAGGCGAGGAAAGTTTTCATACAACACCCACGGTTCAATATTGAAGTGTTCCTGAAGAGGACGAAGGATGGGTGGTCAATCATCCACAGACACTGGCCTAAAGTTGCAAAGACCTTCAACATGAATGAAGGCTCAATATTCGCCTTCCGCTTCAGCAGTTTTCAAAATGAGATGCACCTCTCTATGTACCGTCTATGATGCTAATGTCGAAAGGTTCTAGATGTTGCACCTGAAACTTGTTGCTGGTGCAGTTGTGTAATGGGGTAGCTGAGGGCTGAAGCTATATCATGTTGTACTCCGATGTATTTCAATTATGAAATCCTGCTTCCTTAATATGGAAATGGAATATATTATGTGCTTAATACAAATGTCAATTAGATTAGTAAATGGATTATTAATAATAGGGCAATTAGCCCACTAATTGTCCAATTAGTTTGATAATTCGGTTTTCCTATTGCAAACGGTTAATGAGAAAACACCGTGGGCGATGACCTCAGGCAACGCACACAGTTTCTAGGAATAAACTGTGTTGGATCAATGAGCAATCACACACGACATTCTTTTTAAAACTGTTTGCATTACGCCACCTTGCGCAAATGTTTTCCTTGTAGCGACTGTGTGGGATGTATATATGAACGGAAACATTTAGCGGGGACTGACTATGTGGGATGTACTTGCGACCGGAAACAATTTCGCTGTATCATTGTATTTTTTAGCACTACTGTATGTATTTCCATATTTGAGCGCTCGTCGGTCGCACACAACCTCATTTTGCCGAGCGTGTGTGCCAGGAGGGCATATCCCGAACGGTTTCTGGATCGTGTGGGAAGGACCCCCCCTATCGCCCACACTCACTTGGCGATGGTTCCGAATGTCGTCACGGAAAGGGATTAAAAACCTTTTGTTTAGGACCAACGCGTACCAGTGATAGGGGATCGTTTGTAGCCTTTTTCGATAAATAAGAGTGTCAAACCCAACGGGGAGCTAAAGGTAGAACAAATATTCCCTCAAGTTCTATCGACCACCGATACAATTCTATGCACGCTTTAATGTTTGCTTTACCGGAAACGAGTATGGAACTATTTTACAAGGATAAAACTACGAGTACTTTGTGAGAATAAACTACGGATAAATTGCAAGGTAATAAAAGTGGAAAGCTTTTATCAATAAGAAAGTCATTTGTCCCTAGGCAATCGATAAGAAGTACCGGTAATCATTCTTGCAATTCTATATGAGGGAGAGGCATGAGCTAACATACTTTCTCTACTTGGATTATATGCACTTATGATTGGAACTCTAGCAAGCATCCGCAACTACTAAAGATCATTAAGGTCGTGATACCCAACCATAGCATTAAGTATCAAGCCCTCTTTACTCCCATACGCCATAGCCCACCTATCCGCGTTTAAGTTTCTTTCACTCTTGCAACACTGACAATAAGCAAACCATGAAAATATTGCAATACCCTACAGCAAGGGCCCCTCACATTTGCGTGAGACGGAGGGCACTATAGGACAGCACCATAAATAAGATATACAATCATACCAACCAAGATCACGATTAACCCACAGGATAAACAGATCTACTCAAAAATCATAGGATAACCATAGATCATTGGGAGATAATATATGGAGTTGAGAACCATGTTTAAGTAGAGATTACAGCGGGGAGAAGAGGTGTTACACCGCTGCATAAAGGGGGAGAGAGTTGGTGTTGACGGTAGAAGGATTGTTGATGTAGATCGCCATCCCGATTTTTGCCCCCGGTGGCACTTCGGCGCCACCGGAAGCGAGGGGGAGAGAGCCCCCCTCCTTCTTCTTCTTCCTTGCCCCCCCTAGATGGGAGGAGAGATCCCCATCTGTTCCATGGTCTCCATGGAGGCAGAGGGGAGGGAGCCACTCCGAGATTGGATCTCCCTCTCTGTTCTCTTCTGTTTCGCATTCCCTAGATCTGGCCAAAAACTGTTTTTTATATTCCCAAAGATCCGTAACTCTGATTGCGCTGAGATTTTAACACAATTTTTTCCGGATATAATCTTCCTTGCGCCAAAAGTAGAGGTCCAACCGACGTACGAGGTGGGCACAACCCACCACCGCATGCCAGGGGCCTCTGGCATGCCCTGGTGTCTTGTGCCCTGTGTGGGCCTCTGTTTGCGGTGATTCCAACTCCCCAAAATCACATATATTCCAACATAATTCTCCGTAAAACTTTCTTGCATTTGGACTTCGTTTGATATGGATATTCTGTAATACAAAAAACATGCAGAAAACAGGAAATGGCACTAGGCACTGGATCAATATGTTAGTCCAATAAATCATATAAAAAGTTTCCAAAAGTATGTGAAAGTTGTATAATATTGGCATGAAACAATCAAACACTATAGATACGACGGAGATGTATCAGCATCCCCAAGCTTAATTCCTGCTCGTCCTCGAGCAGGTAAATGATAAAAAAGATAATTTTTCATGTGGAATGCTACCTAACATAAACTTGATCATATATCTAATCATGGCATGAATATTAAGACATAAGTGATTCAAAGTAGTCTATAATTTGACATAAAGACATCAATACTCAGGCATCCCAACAAACAATCATGTCTTTCAAAATATCTACGCTAAAGAAAGCTATCCCTACAAATTCATATAGTCTTGTCATGCTCTGTCTTCTTAACACAAAGTATTTATCATGCACAACCCCGATGACAAGCCGAGCAATTGGTTCATACTTTTTAACGCGCTTCAGCTTTTTCAACTCTCATGCAATACATGAGTGCAAGCCATGGATATAGCACTATGGGTGTAATAGAGTATGATGATAGGGGTAAATATAGAGAAGACAAAAAGTAAGAAAGTCTCACATCGACGCGGCTAACCAACGGGCTATGGAGATGCCCATCAATTGATATCAATGCAAGGAGTAGGGATTGCCATGCAACGAATGCACTAAGAGCTATAAGTGTATGAAACCTCAATATGAAAACTAAGTGGGTGTGCATCTAATCCTATAATGAAAAATTCCCACTAGTATATGAAAGTGACAACATAGGAGACTCTCCATATGAAAAACATGATGCTACTTTGAAGCACACATGTGGTAAAGGATACTAACAATGCCCCTTCTCTCTTTTTTATTTATTTATTTTTTTTATTTTTTTCTTTATTTTTTCTTTCATTTTTTTCTTTCCTTTTTTCCTTTTTCTTTTTCTCTCATTGTTCGGAGTCTCATCCCGACTTGTGGGGGAATCATAGTCTCCATCATCCTTTCCTCATTGGGGCACTGCTCTAAAAATAATTAATGATGATCATCACACTTCTATTTACTTATAAGTCAAAAAGAAATAAAAATTACAACTCGATACCTATGACAAAGTATGACTCTATATGAATGCCTCTGGAAATGATCTAGCGTAACATGTATGAAAAATGATGAACAGTGGTTGAGCCACAACTACTATGTCAGCTATATGATGATGCAAAGCAATATGACAATGAATGCTCAAGTCAACAAATGGAAGCAGTGGAAGTTACATGGCAATATATCTCGGAATGGCCATGGAAAAGCCATAGTAGGTAGGTAGGTGATAACCCACAAGTATAGGGGATCGCAACAGTTTTCGAGGGTAGAGTATTCAACCCAAATTTATTGATTCGACACAAGGGGAGCCAAAGAATATTCTCAAGTATTAGCAGCTGAGTTGTCAATTCAACCACACCTGGAAACTTAATATCTGCAGCAAAGTAATATGATAGTAGTGGTAACGATAGCAAAAGGTAATGATAACAAAAGTAATGTTTTTGGTATTTTGTAGTGATTGTAACAATAGCAACGGAAAAGTAAGTAAGCGAAGAACAATATATGGAAATCTCGTAGGCAATGGATCGGTGATAGAGAATTATGCCGGATGTGGTTCATCATGTAACAGTCATAACATAGGGTGACACGGAGCTAGCTCCAATTCATCAATATAATGTAGGCATGTATTCCGAATATAGTCATACGTTCTTATGGAAAAGAACTTGCATGACATCTTTTGTCCTACCCTCCCATGGCAGCGGGGTCCTAGTGGAAACTAAGGGATATTAAGGCCTCCTTTTAATACAATACCGGACCAAAGCATTAACACATAGTGAATACATGAACTCC
Source organism: Triticum aestivum (assembly GCF_018294505.1). NCBI lineage: Eukaryota > Viridiplantae > Streptophyta > Magnoliopsida > Poales > Poaceae > Triticum > Triticum aestivum. Next base: position 399,390,721 of record NC_057800.1, on the reverse strand, counting down.
TCAAACTTCGGTCATCACCGGGAGTGGTCCCGATTATTTTCACTTCGGGGTTACCGGATCATAACACATAGTAGGTGACTATAGACTTGCAAGACAGGATCCAGAACTCACATATATTCATGAAAACATAATAGGTTCAGATCTGAAATCATGGCACTCGGGCCCTAGTGACAAGCATTAGGCATAGCAAAGTCATAGCCACATCAATCTCAGAACATAGTGGATACTAGGGATCAAACCCTAACAAAACTAACTCGATTACATGATAAATCTCATCCAACCCATCACCGTCCAGCAAGACTACGATGGAATTACTCACGCACGGTGGTGAGTTTCATGAAATTTGTGATGGAGGATGGTTGATGATGACGATGGCAACGGATTCCCCTCTCCGAAGCCCTGAACGGACTCCAGATCAGCCCTCCCGAGAGGTTTTAGGGCTTGGTGGCGGCTCCATATCGTAAAACGCGATGAATCCTTCTCCTCTATTTTTTCCTCCCCGAAAGTGAATATATAGAGTTGGAGTTGAGGTCGAAGGAGCTCTAGGGGGCCCACAAGGTAGGGGCGCGCACAGGGGGGCAGGCGCGCCCCCACCCTCGTGGCTAGGGTGTGGGCCCCTGCCCTTGATCTTTTGCCAGTATTTTTTATTATTTCCAAAAAGACGCTCCATGGAGTTTTAGGTCATTCCGAGAACTTTTGTTTCTGCACATAAATAAGACCATGGCAATTCTGCTGAAAACAACGTCAGTCTGGGTTATTTCCATTCAAATCATGCAAGTTAGAGTCCAAACACAAGGGCAAAAGTGTTTGGAAAAGTAGATAGGATAGAGACGTATCAACTCCCCCAAGCTTAAACCTTTGCTTATCCTCAAGCAATTGAGTTGACAAACTGAAAGTGATAAAGAAAAACTTTTACAAACTCTGTTTGCTCTTGTTGTTGTAAATATGTAAAGCCAGCATTCAAGTTTTTAGCAAAGATTATGAACTAACCATATTCACAATAATGCTTAGGTCTCATGTTTACTCATATCAACGGCATAATCAACTAGCGAGCAATAATAATAAATCTCGGATGAAAATAATTTCTCAAAACAATCATAATATGATATAACAAGATGGTATCTTGCTAGCCCTTTTTGAGACCGCAAAACATAAATACATAGCACCGTTAAAGATCAAGGACTGACTAGACATTGTAATTCATGGTAAAAGAGATCCAGTCAAGTCATACTCAATGTAAACTAACAGTAATGAATGCAAATGACAGCGGTGCTCTCCAACTGGTGCTTTTTAATAAGAGGATGATGACTCAACATAAAAGTAAATAGATAGGCCCTTCGCAGAGGGAAGCAGGGATTTGTAGAGGTGCTAGAGCTCAGTTTTGAAATAGAGATGAATAATATTTTGAGCGGCATGCTTTCATTGTCAATATAACAACCAAGAGATGGCGATATCTTCCATGCTACACACATTATAGGCGGTTCCCAAACAGAATGGTAAAGTTTATACTCCCCCTCCACCAACAAGCATCAATCCATGGCTTGCTCGAAACAACGAGTGCCTCCAACTAACAAGAGTCCCGGGGGGAGTTTTGTTTGCAATTATTTTGATTTGATTTGCATAAAGCATGGGACTGGGCATCCCGGTGACCAGCCATTTTCTTGTGAGTGAGGAGTGGAGTCCACTCCTCTTGAGAATAACCCGCCTAACATGGAAGATACGGACAACCCTAGTTGATACATGAGCTATTCGAGCATACAAAACAGGATATTTATTTGAAGGTTTAGAGTTTGGCACATACAAATTTACTTGGAATGGCAGGTAGATACCGTATATTGGTAGGTATGGTGGACTCATATGGAATAACTTTGGGGTTTATGGAGTTGGATGCACAAGCAGTATTCCTGCTTAGTACAGGTGAAGGCTAGAAAAAGACTGGGAAGCGACCAGCTAGAGAGCAACAACATTCATGAACATGCATTAAAATTAATCAACACCGAATGCAAGCATGAGTAGGATATAATGCACCATGAACATAAATATCGTAGATGCTATGTTGATTTTGTTTCAACTACATGCGTGAACATGTGCCAAGTCAAGCCACTCGAATCATTCAAAAGAGGATACCACCCTATCATACCACATCACAACCATTTTAATAGCATGTTGGCACGCAAGGTAAACCATTATAAGCTCCTAGCTAATTAAGCATGGCACAAGAAACTATGATCTCTAGTTGTCATTGCAAACATGTTTATTCATAATAGGCTGAATCAAGAACGATGAACTAATCATATTTACAACAACAAGAGAGGTTGAGTTCATACCAGCTTTTCTCATCTCAGTCAGTCCATCATATATCATCATAATTTCCTTTCACTTGCATGACCGAATGATGTGAATAATAATAATAGTGCACGTGCATTGGACTAAGCTGCAATCTGCAAGCATTCAATAAACAGGAGAAGACAAGGCAATATGGGCTCTTTTGTCAGATCAACAATAATGCATATAATAGCCACTTCAACAATTTAATCATAATCTTCTCCTATCGACCCCCAAAGAAAGGAAAAGAAATAAAACTATTTACACGGGAAAGCTCCCAACAAGCAAAAGAAGAACATGAAATCTTTTGGGGTTTTCTTTTTAATTACTACTACAAGCATGGAAATTAAAACTAGCTAAAAGCTACAACTAATTTTTTTGGTTTTTCTTAAGGTTTATCAAACACACAAGAAGAAAGCATAAAAACAGAAAATAAACTAGCATGGATATTACAATGAAAAAGTATGAGCACCGACATCTAGCAATGAGTGTGTAAACATAAATGTAATGTCGGTGAGAAATACGTACTCCCCCAAGCTTAGGATTTTGGCCTAAGTTGGTCTATGGCCATGGTTGGCCTGGTGGATATCCATAGTAATAGTTGGGGTCGTACTGCGAAGAAGAAGACTCTGATTGCCACTGGTTGGCAATCATCTCCGGATCCCACTGGTAATTAGACTGTCGTGGAGGATCACCTTGTGGTTCCGACTCTGGCTCTGTGGCTGATGTAGGGTTCCGGTAGGCCTGAATAGCCTCCAACGGAAGAAGGTACTTGCCTCCAGATAAATCAAACAAGGAAGGAGCCGGCAGGGTAATAGTCTTAGGATGATGTTTATCAAAGAACAATTTGTATTTGAGCTCATTTCCCCTATTCTTAAAATAAAATCGTGTGCTACCATACTCTTATAATATAAATAAACAGGAGGCAGCAATTTTTCATCCTTCTCATAATGCCTAATAGGTATGTTAAAATGTGCAGCTAGGCGCGAGGCGAAGATGCCTCCAAAGACTGGGCCCTTAGTACGGTTAAGATTTAACTTCTTTGCAATAATAGCACCCATGCTAAATGTATCATCACGAAATAAGGCGTGGCATAAAATAACAATATCGGGGGCACTCAGGTTTCCACAGTTTCCGCGCCCAATTAAGCATCTACTGGCAAATATAGCAAAGTAGCATAGAACAGGAAAGTGTATGCTAGTAGTTCGTGCATTGGAAACCTTCCTCATTTCCCCTATAGTGATGGTATCAATAAACCCATCCACATCGCCGCGATGTGGTTCCTCTATGATGCCCTCGAAAACCCGACAAAAATCACGAAGTGACATCTCCTTATGCTCATCATATAAGTAAAACTCCACCGTAGGTGGTGAGCTCCTAGCATGGAAATGAAAGTTTTGCACAAAGATATTGGTGAGTAAGAGATACTGTTCGCGCTAGTCGTGGAGGAAGGCGGTGAGGCCTGCATTCTCAGCCAATTCATAGAAATCACGATAAATCCCGGCTGCTCTCAAAAAATCATCACAAGGCCATTCACATGGCCGAACCTCCGTGATGCAAGGCAGATTATATTTGGGACTCTTTGCTTCTTCATTTTGCTTTTCCTTTGAGCTTCGGCTCGATGAGCCCATCAAAAATCTCTTCATTATTTTCAGAAAAATTCTGAAATTTTTAGTAACTTCAAAATAAAAGTAAACCAAACTCAACAAAATTGGTAGCAACTACTCCTACAAGTGCCTAGAGCCTATATCATACATCAAAACTACTTGGAACCACAAAAATTTGACATGCAAGCTCAAGAACAGGGTCACCTAAGCAGCAAAAATATGCAATGAATAAAGCACTAGAACAAAAACTAATTGGACCATTGGAGGAGTCACATACCAAGCAACAATCCCCCAAAGCAGTTTTATGAAAGGTGCTTTGAGAAAGGAGATCGAAAATCGCAGCAAAATGAGCTAGAACTCGTGCTTGAGCTGGATAATGGTGTTTGTGGGAGGAAGAAGGAGTGTGTGGGTGCAGGAATAAGTGGAGGAGGGCCACCGTGGGCCCACAAGGCAGGGGGCGCCTAGGGGGGTAGGGCGTAACGCCCTCGATGTGGCTATATCTCCCACGTGTCGAAGCACGACTTAGAGGCATAACCGCATTGAAAGCAATGTCGCAAGTGAGGTAATCTTCACACAACCCATGTAATACATAAGGGAAAAAGATACATAGTTGGCTTACAATCGCCACTTCACACAATACATGAATAAAGCATTACATCATCCAGATACAATCAAGGTCCGGCTATGGAACCAAAATAAAAGAAGACTACCCCAAATTCTACACAGATCCCCGATCGTCCCAACTTGGCTCCACTACTGATCAACTGGACACGGAACAACACAAAGGACAAGATCTTCATCGAGCTCCTCCTTGAGCTTGGTTGCGTCACCTGCTCGGTTACATCGGCACCTGCAAACTGGTTTTGGAAGTATCTGTGAGCCACGGGGACTCAACAATCTCACACCCTCGCGATCAAGACTATTTAAGCTTATAGGTAAGGTAAAAAGGGTATGATGTGGAGCTGCAGCAAGCGACTAGCATTTATGGTGGCTAACATATTCGCAAAAGAGAGCGAGAAGAGAAGGCAAAAGCACGGTCGAGAAACTATGATCAAGAAGTGATCCTAGAACAACCTACGTCAAGCATAACTCCAACACCGTGTTCACTTCCCGGACTCCGCCGAGAAGAGACCATCATGGTTACACACGCAGTTGAAGTATTTTAATTAAGACCGACTTTAGGTTTTCTACAACCGGACATTAACAAATTCCCATCTGCCCATAACCGCGGGCACGGCTTTCAAAAGTTCAAATCCCTGCAGGGGTGTCCCAACTTAGCCCATCACAAGCTCTCACGGTCAACGAGGGATATTCCTTCTAGCGGGAAGACCCGATCAGTCTCGGAATCCCGGTTACAAGACATTTCGACAATGGTAAAACTAGACCAGCAAAGCCACCCAGATGTGTCGACAAATCCCGATAGGAGCTGCACATATCTCATTCTCAGGGCACACCGAGCAAGACGTCGGGTGGGCCAGCCCAGAGTTGCCCCTAGTAGCTCCGGACATCGCTCAGTTGGACCAACACTCAGAGGAGCACTGGCCCGGGGGGGGGGTTAAAATAAATATGACCCTTGAGTCTGCAGAACCCAAGGGAAAGAAAAGGCTAGGTGGCGAATGGTAAAACCAATGTTGGGCCTTGCTGGAGCAGTTTTATTCAAGGCGAACTGTCAAGGGGTTCCCATTATAACCCAACCGCGTAAGGAACGCAAAATCCGGGAACATAACACAGATATGACGGAAACTAGGGCGGCAAGAGTGGAACAAAACACCAGGCATAAGGCCGAGCCTTCCACCCTTTACCAAGTGCATAGATGCATTAATTAAATAAGAGATATTGTGATATCCCAACAAAATATCCATGTTCCAACATGGAACAAGCTCCAATCTTCACCTGCAACTAACAATGCTATAAGAGGGGCTGAGCAAAGCGGTAACATAGCTAAACAACGGTTTGCTAGGACAAGGTGGGTTAGAGGCTTGGTTTAACAATATGGGAGGCATGATAAGCAAGTGGTAGGTATCGCAGCATAGGCATAGCAACAGAGCGAGCAGCTAGCAAGCAAAGATAGAAGTGATTTTGAGGGTATGGTTATCTTGCCTGAAATCCCGCATGGAAGAAGAACGAGTCCATGAAGAAGATAAACGGACGTAGTCGAACGGGTCCTCACAAGTGCGACGTTATCGGAACCAACCCGAAGAAGAAACACCAGAAAGAAGAACACAACATAGTAAACAAACAACACATAAACATGGCATGATGCACAACCAAGTATGATGCATGTCCGGTTTAATGAAGCATGGCATGGTCAAGTGCACAAACAATACTACAAATTAAGTGGAGCTCAATATGCACCGAGTTGCATATTGACGAATCACCACATGACTTATTTAGTTCACTCTCGGTTAGGTACTCAACAATATTAAATGTTGGTTTACATGGCAAGAGGTGAAGCATAACAAAACTATATCATCTAAACAATTTAAATGGAGCCGGATATAACAAATAACAAATCCGGTAAGTCCCCATATGCATTAGCAATTTTAATGCAACAACAAATTTTAACCGTCTTAAAGTTGTTAACATGATGCGAATGACATGTTCAAGTTTATGCAATTTTTATTAAAAGTGACAAGAGCATTAATAAGCATTTGTCACAGTGGTAGAAAGAAAGGGGTGCCACGGCGACAATAACGAAACGGTGCCACGGCAACGTTTCGGTTCCGACAACTCATTGAGAACGTCAGTGTAAAAGAAAGTGTGGCGGGAGCGTGCAAAAGATGGTGGGGTGATCACGGTTACCGGGTTCCCACGAGTCAACGACGGCATGGCAACGAGGAGGAACCACTAACGTTCATGGGCGAAAACAACAACTAAGCATGCATCTCATACAACACATGCTTTCGTCCACGGGTCATCGTCTTGGCGGTTATACCTTCCAGGTGCATTCTCGGAGCGGTTCGGGTTCGTAGAGGAAGTAGTCGTCCACGGCGATGGTAGTTGTACACGGGCCTTCGGCCACGGAAGTAGTCGTACAACGTTTTCGTAGAGGGAGTTGACGAATCCGAGTAACTTGGGTTCGACGGTGGTCGTTCACATCCATAGTCGCACAAGGTTCCGTAAATGTTCGGGGTCTCGGCAAGGAACTCGGTGTTTCGGTGCGATATAGGGGTACAAGTCGAAGGTCGTCGTGGTACTTGGTGTAACATAGGTCTCCGGGGTCGTCGGGTACACGTTCACATTGTAGCCGTACACGTCGAGGGTCTTATCGGAACCTCGTCAACGTTCGAGATCCACCTTGACGATCCGAAGAGGTACTTGGCATCATGGTACTTGGGTCTTCGGACTTCCCGTTCTAGGTTGTTGCAACGGTAGTCGTACTAGTCTGCGGTAGTGGAACTTGTCGTTTCGGTGTGAAGTAGTTCGGGCGTCGGTCTTGCCAGTGGAGTACTTGGCGAACCCGCATAGTCGAACTTGGCGTAACCAGTGGTACTTGTCAGGTTCCAACAAGGATAGGCATCGAAGGATCTCCGACTCGTTTGGCGGTGGACGAACTTGGCGAAAACCACGAAGGCGGCCTTGGGCTTCCCTGTATGCCGCGTCTTCAAAGTGACAAGAGGAGCGACGAGGCCAGCGGGCAGCAACCGAAGATGGCCGGGTCGGGCGTCGGGGTTGAAGATCGGAGGTGGTTGCGGCCAGAGCAGCGACGACCTTGGAGGCGGAGGAGGTCCGGCGAAGGTAGCAAGCCGATGGCGGGGAAGGCAGCAAGGCGGTGACGCGCGGTGGAGGGCTCGAGTCCCTGGCGCAAAAGAGAGGCAGGGAAACGACGGGGGCTGAAGCATCATGGGACGGAGGAGGATGAGGACCGCATGGTTATGGGGCGGCAGCCAGCAGCGGCACCTGTGGCCGGCGAACTTGGAGTAGAGGAAGGGGTCCGGCGAGTCCCGAGGGCGCAGGCGGGACTTGGCGGTGAGGCTTCGGCAGCAGGGAGGCGTAGGCGCTGGTCGTGGTCGCCTGCAGCGACCGGACATGGCGGCGGGGCTTGCCGTGGCACACTGGTGGCTGGGGCCAGTCGGCAGGAGGCGGAGCGTCGACGTGGTGCTGGAGCTTGACGGCGGAGGGTGGTGGGTAGCGCCCCGGCTTTGGTCGCCGCCAAGTGGTGAGGTCGAGGGATGGGGATCGGGCTGCGGGTCTCCTCCTCTGGTGCGATGCGAGGAGAGCGAGAGGAGGGAGAGATGGGAGATGGGGATCGAGAAGATGGGTGTCCTGGTGGCGGAGGGAGAGGGATTCGGGAGAGATTGGGCCAGGGGATCGAGCTAGCTAGGGTAACCACGGGGCGCGGTTGGGCCTCGGGCCGGTTAGGTCAGGCCACAGGTGGGCCTTAGGCACAGAAGGAGAGGCCCAACTGTGCTGCGGCTGGCCTAAGCTGAACTCCTCTCTCTCATTCCTCTCTTACTCTTTTCCATATTAAAACAAAACAGAAAAAGATGGAGAAAAGAAAGAGAAGGTAGGGGTGGAATCTGGGCATGGGAATAAATTTCACGGACTCGTAAAAATGTGCACGGTCCACGAAAAATAGGAGAGGCAAGATTGAAATATGTAATTCAAACTCATTTGAATTTAATTCAAAAGGGTTTGAACTAGGGCTTGGTTATAGAAGTGTCCAAAAATGTTCAGATTTTTGGTGGAGCTCCGGAAAATGACGAAAGAATTTACGGACTAAGTTCGAGGCAAAGGGTTGTGATAACAAAGGCATTAGGATTTTTGCAAGTGTGTTATGCTGAATTTAAAATTAAAGAAATATTGAATATATCTCCCTACTATCGGGAGGATATGTTATAAAGAGAAGTCACTCTTCCCTCGATTTAAATGGAATGGAAGATCCATGCCATTTAATTTAGTTGAGTTTTTAAAACGGGTTGCATGATGACATGATGCAATGCACATGATGCAAGGATGAATGCAACGAACCAAACAAAACACCAACGAAACTTGGAACCCAAGGAAGGTATCTGAAGCTCCGGTCTTGGGGCGTTACAACACTCCACCACTACGAGAGGATCTCGTCCCGAGATCTAGGATGGCACCGGAGGGAAAACGGAAAAGGAAGAGGAGAGGTAAAACTAAGTTGCTTCTTTGACAAACGAGTGAAACCAAAGAACCTTGCGAGGTTGAGCAAATTGAAAGAAAGAATAGAACGAAGAAGAACAAAGTTGAAAGCACTCCGGTAGGGAAGAGTAACAAGGAAGAACAAATTTGGGCAGCACTCCGGTTGAAAAGTGATAAGAAACTTGATAAGATGAAAAGGACTTGAGCATAGGGCACAACACTCCGGTTAAATGGATTAGCACGGAAAGAACGTGATCTAGATCAAACAAGATGATGGGTCGAAGAGAGCAACATCACAATGCCTCCGGAGGAAATAATAGAAGATAGATAATTGAAATAAAAGAATGAAGAAGAAAATGCCAACTTCTGCCATAATTGAGCTTGAAAAGGCATCCTTAGGAGAAGGGTTGAACGGAGTAGTTGGAAAACCAACAGCGAAAGCAAAAGGCTGCTTATGGCTTTTGAACACATCTCAAAACTTAAGGTGAAATTCTACCACTAGCGAAAACAAGATTGGATTGATAAGAACAAGGAGACGAGAAACTTATCTCACCGATAGGATAAATGAAGAACTTGGATCATTTATAAGCACCATAAATAGCAACAATCCTTAGGGAAGGCTATAGGTGAAACATGACACAAGATAACTCCAACGAAGAGAATGGTGGATTTAAAATACCTCATTCTGAACAACATGTGGATCATGAAACATGAACTCAAGTTATCAAGAATGATATAATACCACCTCCAATGATACGGAAGAAAGAATTGCACTCTGGATAGCAAGATGAAGAATGCATGAGCTCCTCTGAAAAGAATCTCGATGAACACTTCGAGAAGGAATATAAATCCTTGATGAACCATCATATAGAACCTTCATGAAGAACTCCGGTAAACAAAAAGAATAACAAAAATAAAGAGAAGTCGGAAACACAAGGTGAAACCTTGTAATGATTTAGATGGATCTCCGTGATAATTAGAGCTTGGAACTCCGGGAAAGAAAGACGAGCACTTGAAACCAAGAATTTAATCATCATGAACAAACTCCGGAAGAAAAGATTAACATATGGATGAAACAAGAATAAGAATTACATTATGCTTAACCTTCACCAATTTAATTGATGACAAGCAACGGATTTGGCATACTACTTATTCTCGTAGAAAAGATTAAGATAGATATAGCGCAAACTTGAGAATGTCTTCAACGAACCGCCGGTAGGATTGGAACATCGAATAAATTGATAAATAAGAGAACTCTTGAATGAACCACTGTTAGAATTGAAAACGAACGAAGTAAAGATAAATAAACACCGGGAAGAATTTGCAAATGAATGAAGATGCTTGAGTGAATTTAGATCTATGAGAACGAAGAGATCAGGAGCTGATTAGAGAAAAAACTTGAACGATGCACCGGTAAGATTGGAGAATGATAACTGAAAGCTGAGAATGAATAAAACTGAATTTATGGACTATGGATAAACAAACTGAGAAGACTCTTGAATTGCTCTGGATAGGTGAAAAGAATTCTCACAATCCAAAAACAACTATGAGAGGATGGCGGCAAGCTAGCATCATGAATCTTGAAGAGAATGGAGCAAGATTGAGAGAAAAATCTTCTTCGGTCTTCAAAATTTGGGAATGACGACGAGAAACACCACCATGAATTATTGAGGCACTCCGGAATTAAAATTGGAAAGGTTGAATCAATGATGAAAAAAAATGAAAGATCTTGGAGAGACACATATGACTGATGACAAAACATTCTTACGTCAAACTTCGAAAAGAATTTAGGATAGCCCCGGGAAAAGAAGAAGAGTCGGGTAAGATCCTGGAAAAAGACCTGTGGGTTAGGGCCCACTGAAAAATACACCGTTGAAAGATTACTTGAAAAGGAGATTGCACCGGTTGAACTAAATGGCTTGAATGAGAGAACATTCTCGAAAGATCTTGAACGAATGCAGAGTGGAAAACACGAATCTTCTGAGATATCTTCGGCACTCCAGAACAATTGAATAGCGAGAAATGACTGAATATGAGGTGCACCGGCAAGAGAAGGTATTTGAAACGAGGAAAGGGATATGATCAACCAAGCTTGAATTGGTTCCACCGGAGAAGAAAAAGAATAAAGAATGATGAACTTGAGGTTCCGTTAGGATGTTCATGAGAATCACCGGATAAGAACATTGATGGAAAAGAATGGAGAGACTTCATAATCATAAGATAGATACTTGATAAAGAAATCTTAGTCCTTGAAGAAAAAAGGGTCGGTGGGTGATAAAACAAAGGCAACTTGGAACGAATGAAGCAAACACCGTTGAGAAGAAGTGATAAATGATCTTGCTAATGTTGAAGTGATCGGAACCATTTGAAGAGAAACACACCAGTGAAAAGGATTGACATGACAATCTCGATGATCGAGAAGGATTAGTATCCACATAGGAATATGAGAACACCACTTAGGAAAGGTATGGAATCAACTCTTGACTTCGAAGCAACTCGAATACCACAACTCAAAAACAAAACAAAGGATTGGCTTGTAAAATAAGCCGGAATAAACATATGATAGAGATTTCGTCCGAAGTTTTCGTGGTGGGGCCTACACGGGTTCGATCATACAGCACCATCATGTACAAGGCAGTGCACATGACATACGAAGCGTCCCCGAGTCGGCATAGCCAAGGACTCTTTAAGACACAACGAGACCACTGTAAAACCAACCATGGATAGGCGGACCACTAGATGTCGAACCCCAATTTCATATCATACATCTGTCGGAAAGATATCCTAAGAGCTACTTGAATTCCCACTTATAAACTCCTGAAACTTTCCGGTTATGCAATCAGGTGTTGAGGATACAGGGGAAGCATGATATCTCACCCAAAACTAACAAATCCTATATCCAGCTGTATCCATCCTTCAACACATAACCAAGAAACCTTCAGAAATCATCTACCTCAACCTTCGAAAAGCATCCATTATACAAGTTATGGCAATACTCCCGAACTCCCACCCCAGTACTGGGTGGCGTCGAGGTTATCTCACCAACAACTGCATAAAAGAGATTTTCGATGTCGGCGAAACTAAACTCAGGTATTCCAGAACTGCAACGATAAAATTGTGACGACAACACCTCGGAGCTCAACTCCCCGGGACACTGCCACAACCCCTAAATGACAGGAGGCACCAAGAACAATGTTCTTGTCACAAAACCATCGGAACGATTCCAAGATACCCGCGTGATCCTAAAATAAAAAAATTAGTGAAATTTGAGAAGAGAAGAGTCAAAACTCTACGTCAGGATGCCTCACCAGAGCGATGAAGGGACTGAGGAGTAAAAAGAATTCCTAACTCTCTGATATATATAATCCTAAATGACTCAAAACATTTTCTAGACTCAACAACACCAGCGATTCGATCAAGCAGGGGGCTCCTAAAGTCGAGGAAGGCTTTGATACCAACTTGTAACGCCCTCGATGCGGCTATATCTCCCATGTGTCGAAGCACGACTTAGAGGCATAACCGCATTGAAAGCAATGTCGCAAGTGAGGTAATCTTCACACAACCCATGTAATACATAAGGGAAAAAGATACATAGTTGGCTTACAATCGCCACTTCACACAATACATGAATAAAGCATTACATCATCCAGATACAATCAAGGTCCGGCTACAGAACCAAAATAAAAGAAGACTACCCCAAATGCTACACAGATCCCCGATTGTCCCAACTGGGCTCCACTACTGATCAACTGGACACGGAACAACACAAAGGACAAGATCTTCATCGAGCTCCTCCTTGAGCTTGGTTGCATCACCTGCTCGGTAACATCGGCACCTGCAAACTGGTTTTGGAAGTATCTGTGAGCCACGGGGACTCAGCAATCTCAAACCCTCGCGATCAAGACTATTTAAGCTTATAGGTAAGGTAAAAAGGGTATGATGTGGAGCTGCAGCAAGCGACTAGCATTTATGGTGGCTAACATATTCGCAAAAGAGAGCGAGAAGAGAAGGCAAAAGCACGGTCGAGAAACTATGATCAAGAAGTGATCCTAGAACAACCTACGTCAAGCATAACTCCAACACCGTGTTCACTTCCCGGACTCCGCCGAGAAGAGACCATCATGGTTACACACGCGGTTGAAGTATTTTAATTAAGACCGACTTCAGGTTTTCTACAACCGGACATTAACAAATTCCCATCTGCCCATAACCGCGGGCACGGCTTTCAAAAGTTCAAATCCCTGCAGGGGTGTCCCAACTTAGCCCATCACAAGCTCTCACGGTCAACGAAGGATATTCCTTCTAGCAGGAAGACCCGATCAGGCTCGGAATCTCGGTTAAAAGACATTTCGACAATAGTAAAACTAGACCATCAAAGCCACCCAAATGTGCCGACAAATCCCGATAGGAGCTGCACATATCTCGTTCTCAGGGCACACCAAGCAAGACGTGGAGTGGGCCAGCCCAGAGTTGCCCCTAGTAGCTCCGAACATCGCTCAGTTGGATCAACACTCAGAGGAGCACTGGCCCGGGGGGGTTAAAATAAAGATGACCCTTGAGTCTGCAGAACCCAAGGGAAAGAAAAGGCTAGGTGGCGAATGGTAAAACCAATGTTGGGCCTTGCTGGAGCAGTTTTATTCAAGGCGAACTGTCAAGGGGTTCCCATTACAACCCAACCGCGTAAGGAACGCAAAATCCGGGAACATAACACAGATATGACGGAAACTAGGGCGGCAAGAGTGGAACAAAACACCAGGCATAAAGCCGAGCCTTCCACCCTTTACCAAGTGTATAGATGAATTAATTAAATAAGAGATATTGTGATATCCCAACAAAATATCCATGTTCCAACATGGAACAAGCTCCAATCTTCACCTGCAACTAACAACGCTATAAGAGGGGCTGAGCAAAGCAGTAACATAGCCAAACAACGGTTTGCTAGGACAAGGTGGGTTAGAGGCTTGGTTTAACAATATGGGAGGCATGATAAGCAAGTGGTAGGTATCGCAGCATAGGCATAGCAACAGAGCGAGCAACTAGCAAGCAAAGATAGAAGTGATTTCGAGGGTATGGTCATCTTGCCTGAAATCCCGCACGAAAGAAGAACGAGTCCATGAAGAAAACAAACGGACGTAGTCGAACGGGTCCTCACAAACGCGACGTTATCGGACCCAACCCGAAGAAGCAACACCGGAAAGAAGCACACAACATAGTAAACAAACAACACATAAACATGGCATGATGCACAACCAAGTATGATGCATGTCCGGTTTAATGAAGCATGGCATGGTCAAGTGCACAAACAATACTACAAATTAAGTGGAGCTCAATATGCACCGAGTTGCATATTGACGAATCACCAGATGACTTATTTAGTTCACTCTCGGTTAGGTACTCAACAATATTAAATGTTGGTTAACATGGCAAGAGGTGAAGCATAACAAAACTATATCATCTAAACAATTTAAATGGGGCCGGATATAACAAATAACAAATCCGGTAAGTCCCCATATGCATTAGCAATTTTAATGCAACAACAAATTTTAACCATCTTAAAGTTGTTAACATGATGCGAATGACATGTTCAAGTTTATGCAATTTTTATTAAAAGTTGACAAGAGCATTAAGAAGCATTTGTCACCGTGGTAGAAAGAAAGGGGTGCCACGGCGACGATAATGAAACTGTGCCACGGCAACGTTCCGGTTCCGACAACTCATTGAGAACGTCGGTGCAAAAGAAAGTGTGGTGGGAGCGTGCAAAAGATGGTGGGGTGATCCCGGTTACTGGTTTCCCACAAGTCAACGACAACATGGCAACAAGGAGGAACCACTAACGTTCACGGGCGAAAACAACAACTAAACATGCATCTCATACAACACATGCTTTCGTCCACGGGTCATCGTCTTGGCGGTTATATCTTCCAGGTGCATTCTCGGAGCGGTTCGGGTTTGTAGAGGAAGTAGTTGTCCACGGCGACGGTAGTTGTACACGGGCCTTCGGCCACGGAAGTAGTCGTACAACGTTTTCGTAGAGGGACTTGACGAATCCGAGTAACTTGGGTTCAACGGTGGTCGTTCACATCCTTAGTCGCACAAGGTTCCGTAAATGTTCGGGGTCTCAGCGAGGAACTCGGCGTTTCGATGCGATGTAGGGGTACAAGTCGAAGGTCGTTGTGGTACTTGGTGTAACATAGGTCTCCGGGGTCGTCGGGTACACGTTCACATTGTAGCCGTACATGTCGAGGGTCTTATCGGAACCTCGTCAATGTTCGAGATCCACCTTGACGATTCGAAGAGGTACTTGGCGTCATGGTACTTGGGTCTTCGGACTTGCCGTTCTCGGTTCTTGCGACGGTAGTCGTACTAGTCTGTGGTAGTGGAACTTGTCGTTTTGGTGTGAAGTCATTCAGGCGTCGGTCTTGCTGGTGGAGTACTTGGCGAACCCGCATAGTCGAACTTGGCGTAACCAGTGGTACTTGTCAGGTTCCAACAAGGAGAGGCATCGAAGGATCTCCGACTCGTTTGGCGGTGGACGAACTTGGCGAAAACCACGAAGGCAGCCTTGGGCTTCCCTGTATGCCGCATCTTGAAAGTGACAAGAGGAGCGACGAGGTCAGCGGGCAGCAACCGAAGATGGCCGGGTCGGGCGTCGGGGTTGAAGACCGGAGGTGGTTGCGGCCAGAGCAGCGACGACCTTGGAGGCGGAGGAGGTCCGGCGAAGGTAGCAAGCCGATGGCGGGGAAGGCAGCAAGCGGCGACGCGCGGTGGAGGGCTCGAGTCCCTGGCGCAAAAGAGAGGCAGGGAAACGACGGGGGCTGAAACGTCATGGGACGGAGGTGGATGAGGACCGCATGGTGATGGGGCGGCAGCCAGCAGTGGCACCTGTGGCCGGCGGACTTGGAGTAGAGGAAGGGGTCCGGCGAGTCCCGAGGGCGCAGGCAACGACGCCAGAAAATAGTCTTGATAACCCACAAGTATAGGGGATCGCAACAGTTTTCGAGGGTAGAGTATTCAACCCAAATTTATTGATTCGACACAAGGGGAGCCAAAGAATATTCTCAAGTATTAGCAGCCGAGTTGTCAATTCAACCACACCTGGAAACTTAATATCTGCAGCAAAGTATTTAGTAGCAAGGTAATATGATAGTAGTGGTAACGATAGCAAAAGGTAATGATAACAAAAGTAATGTTTTTGGTATTTTGTAGTGATTGTAACAATAGCAACGGAAAAGTAAATAAGCGAAGAACAATATAAGGAAAGCTTGTAGGTAATGGATCGGTGATAGAAAATTATGCCGGATGTGGTTCATCATGTAACAGTCATAACATAGGCTGACACAGAACTAGCTCCAATTCATCAATGTAATGTAGGCATGTATTTCGAATATAGTCATACGTGCTTATGGAAAATAACTTGCATGACATCTTTTGTCCTACCCTCCCGTGGCAGCGGGGTCCTAGCGGAAACTAAGGGATATTAAGGCCTCCTTTTAATAGAGTACCGTACCAAAGCATTGACACATAGTGAATACATGAACTCCTCAGACTACGGTCATCACCGGGAGTGGTCCCGATTATTGTCACTTCAGGGTTGCCAGATCATAACACATAGTAGGTGACTATAGACTTGCAAGATAGGACCAAGAACTCACATATATTCATGAAAACTTAATAGGTTCAGATCTGAAATCATGGCACTCGGGCCCTAGTGACAAGCATTAGGCATAGCAAAGTCATAGCAACATCAATCTCAGAACATAGTGGATACTAGGGATCAAACCCTAACAAAACTAACTCGATTACATGATAAATCTCATCCAACCCATCACCGTCCAACAAGCCTACAATGGAATTACTCATGCACGGCAGTGAGCATCATGAAATTGGTGATGGAGGATGGTTGATGATGACGATGGCAACGGATTCCCCTCTCCGGAGCCCCGAACGGACTCCAGATCACCCCCCCCCCGAGAGGTTTTAGGGCTTGGCGGCGGCTCCGTGTCGTAAAACACGATGAATCCTTATCCTCTATTTTTTTCCTCCCCAAAAGTGAATATATAGAGTTGGAGTTGAGGTCGGAGGAGCTCCAGGGGGCCCACGAGGTAGGGGGCGCGCCCCCCACCCTCGGGGCTAGGGTGTGGGCCCCCTGGCCTTGATCTTTTGCCAGTATTTTTATTATTTCCAAAAAGACGCTCCGTGGAGTTTTAGGTCATTCCGAGAACTTTTGTTTCTGCACATAAATAACACCATGGCAATTCTGCTGAGAACAGCGTCAGTCCGGGTTAGTTCCATTCAAATCATGCAATTTAGAGTCCAAAACAAGGGCAAAAGTGTTTGGAAAAGTAGATACGACAGAGAAGAATTAGTAGGGTGGCTGTTTTGAGGAAGATATAATAAGGCTTATGTGTGATAGAGCGTATCATATCACGGGGTTTGGATGCACCTGTGAAGTTTGCACCAGGTCTCAATGTGAGAAAGGGCAATGCACGGTACCGTAGAGGCTAGCAAATTGCGGAAAGGTAAGAGTGTGTATAATCCATGGACTCACATTACTCATAAAGAACTCATATACTTATTGCAAAAGTTTAATAGCCCTTGAAGCAAAGTATTACTACGCATGCCCCTAGGGGGATAGATTGGTAGGAAAAGACCATCGTGCGTCCCCGACCGCCACTCATAAGGAAGACAATCAATAATAAATCATGCTCCAACATCATAGCATAACGAGAGAGTATACGCGCATGCTTCGGGAATCACAAACCTTAAAACCAATATTCTTTCTAACCACAAGCGTTTACTAGTACCTCCACATATTCCATCTCTATATCGCAAAACTATTGCAAGGAATCAAACATATCATATTCAGTGATCCACAAGTTTTATGTAGGATTTTATAACTAACCATGCAATTGACAAATTCCTTTTGACTCTCTAAATAGATATAAGTGAAGCATGAGAGGTTAGTTCTTTCTAAAAAAGACCATGCTCAACAAATATAAGTGAAGCAAAAGAGCATTCTTCAAACAACGGTTTTCCATGTGAAGAGAAACATGCAATCCAAACTTCAAATGATATAAGTGAAGCACATGGAGCATTCTATAAAGCCACACTCAAAAGATATAAGTGAAGTGCAATGAGTATTCTATGAATCAACCATGGACTATCTCATACCATCATGGTGCATAAAAGAAAAATGGAAACTAAAAGCAAAAGACGCTCCAAGGTTTGCACATATCACATGAACAAAACACAGCCGAAAACATACATATACTTGTTGAAGAAAGATGGGATGCCTTCTGGGGCATCCCCAAGCTTAGACGCTTGAGTATCCTTGAATATTTACTTGGGGTTCCTTGGGAATCACCAAGCTTGAGCTCTTTCCTCTCCTTCTCCTCATATCGAGACCTCCTTGATCCTTGATCACTTCATCCACACAAAACTCAACAGAAAGTTCGGTAAGATCCGTTAGTATAATAAAGAAAATCACTACTCTAAGTACTGTTGCAAACCAATTCATATTTTGTTTTTGCATTGTAGCTACTGTAATATAACTTTTCCATGGCTTATACCACCAATATAATTGATAGTTTCATCAAAACGAGCAAAACAATGCATCAAAAACAGAATCTATTTTAAACAGGACAGTCTGTAGTAATATGAACATTCACCATACTTCTGTACTTCAAAAATTATGAACAAATTAGGAAAAATAAAAATTTTGTATAGAAATACAGTGCAAAAAGTTTCAGAACAGTTTGATGTTCCAGTTAAAAATGTAAAATCTTGCACTACAGCCAAAGTTTCTGTTTTGCACCACACGGACCAACAAGCAATCTAATCATCCTAAAGGAAAATCTTGGCACATTATTTTTATAATACAATGGAATTGTACAAGGGGATAATTATTTTTGTTGAAAAGTTTCTATAGTTAAGATTCGCGAAGTTTCCGTGAGCACGAACAAGTTCAAGGAGCTCCCCCACTTCAACAATGATTGTCGCTTTCACTTTCACTTTCCTTTTTGAAAAGTTTTGTGTTCCCCTCTATATTTTTCTGTTTTTAAACTTTATAAAAGCACTCAACAGAAATAAATGACTCTCTAAAACTTCCGGGTTGTCTCCCTGGCAGCGCTTTCTTTAAAGCCATTAAGCTAGGC
This sequence comes from Triticum aestivum, assembly GCF_018294505.1. Taxonomy (NCBI): domain Eukaryota; kingdom Viridiplantae; phylum Streptophyta; class Magnoliopsida; order Poales; family Poaceae; genus Triticum; species Triticum aestivum. The sequence goes on along the minus strand of NC_057800.1, from coordinate 399,371,526 downwards.
ATAAAGTGCTCAAGTAATGGATCCACCCGGATCCCAAGGTATATCAAAGCCAATTTTAATTATCAATGATTTGGCATTTAGTAGTGAGCACAAAGCAACATATATCAAGCAATGACAAAGTCTAACTCTCTTCCTATGCATCGGCATGTCATACAAGAACAATTCACGCACATCAAGTAAAGGCCAATAAATAGCATAAACAGTTTGTTGCAATTTTTTTGTGTTGAAAACATAAAGAGGTGGAGATGTAGTTCCTCTCTCATAATAATTGCAAGTAGGAGCAGCAAGCACATGCATATTATATTCATAAAAATCATCATGTGCAACGGTAAATGGCAACCCATCAATATAATCCTTAACAAGAGAAAACTTCTCCAATATAGTGTACTTGGGAGAATTCAAAAAGATAATAGGACTATCATGTGTGGGTGCAATAGCAAAAATTTCATTCTTAATATAAGGAACTATAGCAAGTTCATCTCCATCTGCATAATTCATATTGGCATCTTGGCCACAAGCATAGCAAGCATCAAGTTCATCAAAAAGGGATATTTCAAAAGAATCCACGAGATCATAGCAATTATCATAGCATTCATCCTTTGGTAAGAACGAAGGAACATTAAACAATGTATGAGTTGGAGGGTTACTCTCATTAGAAGGCGGGCACGGGTGATCAATCCGGTCTTCCTTCGCTTGTTCTTCACTCTCCTCATCATCTTTTTCATCCAATGATCTCACAGTTTCATCAATTCCTTCTTCCATAGACTCCTGCAAAATATTAGTCTTGTCTTGCACAGCGGAGACTTTCTGAATAAATGCATCATTATCGGAATTGTATTTATAATTATCATAGCAATATTTAAGGATAGCAATATTTTCGGGTCTATAAACTGAATCATCAAAATCTTCAAACTTTTTAAACAAAGATTCAATTTCGCATGAACCCTTAAAAGCAACAAATTCTTCTATTTGTTCCACATCATAATAATCATATATACCTCTAGCATAAGAAGCCAAGGTTTCATTATCATTAAATTCACATGAAAAGGGAAGATGTGGAGCATTCATCCTAGACCAACAAGTATAATCATATCTCTGGCATAAATCCCAAGCATACCATTGCAACATTTCAATTTGAACCCATAAAAGTTTTCCCTTTTGAGTCAAGCGATAATCCCTAAAGTATTCACGTTGATCCAATGTTACTCCCGTTATCAAGTTGAATGGAGTTTTCTCAGGATTATCAAAGTAGTGCATAATATTTTGCACATAACGAGCATCGAGGGTTTTAGGAGGTTCCCCATCTCCATGAGTAGCAAGTAAAACTAATTTTTTGGTGTTTCGTGTTCCATATCCATAGCTAAAGATAGAGAACAACTTGGAACAGGAAATAAAACTACTTATTGATAAAGCAAACAAGCACACACGAGAATATTCACCCCACGCTATTGCTCACCGGCAACGGCGCCAGAAAAAGGTCTTGATAACCCACAAGTATAGGGGATCGTTTGTAGCCTTTTTCGATAAATAAGAGTGTCGCACCTAGCGAGGAGCTAATGGTAGAACAAATATTCCCTCAAGTTCTATCGACCACCGATACAACTCTACACACTCTTTAACATTTTCTTTACCGGAAACGAGTATGAAACTGTTTTGCAAGGATAAAACTATGAGTACTTTGGGAGAATAAAACTACGGATAAATTGCAAGGTAATAAAAGTGGAAAGCTTTTGTCAATAAGAAAGTCATTTGTCCCTAGGCAATCGATAACAAGTACCGGTAATCATTCTAGCAATTTTATATGAGGGAGAGGCATGAGCTAACATACTTTCTCTACTTGGATCATGTGCACTTATGATTGGAACTCTAGCAAGCATCCGCAACTACTAAAGATCATTAAGGTCGTGAAACCCAACCATGGCATTAAGTATCAAGTACTCTTTACTCACATACACCATAGCCCACCTATCCGCGTTTAAGTTTCTGTCACTCCCGCAACACTGACAATAAGCAAACCATGAACATGTCGCTGCCCTTTCATGCTACTGCTCTTCTTTCCCTTACCCAGCCTTTCATCATCAGACTCGGGGTCCTTGGTACTATCAGAGTTGGCGTACTTGACAAGAGCCGCCATCAGCTCCCCCATGTTGTTGCAGTGGTGTTTAAGTCGACCCAGCTTCTGCTTAAGAGGCATAAAACAGCAGTTTTTCTCCAACATTAGAACTATTGAACCCGCATTGATGCGATCCGATGAGTGTAGGATGGCTGAGACCCGACGCACCCAATGGGTTGTTGACTCGCCCTCTTCTTGGACACAGAAGTCCAAATCCATGATAGACATAGGCTGCTTGCACGTATCTTTAAAGTTTTGGATAAAACAGGCTTTTAACTCGGCCCATGATCCAATGGAGTTGGGCAGCAACCCTTTCAACCAACTACGAGCCGTTCCGTCCAACATCATGGTGAAATACTTAGCGCATGCGGCATCACCAACATCCAGCAGCTCCATTGCCATCTCGTAACTTTCAACCCGAGCTTAAGGGGCTGATCTGCTGTGTAATTAGGCACCTTATGAGGACCCTTAAAATCCTTGGGCAAACGCTCATTACTTATAGCCGGCACTAAACATGGCACACCCAAGGTTCTAGAGGTGACGCCTGCCTCCACTGAAGTTGACGGATAAACTAGAGAACGTTGATGAGCCATTTGTTGAGCCGCCAACTCGGCCTCCCGACGCGCTCTGCCATGATCCACCAAAGTCTGTGTGTTGGCAACACCACGCGCTGAGTCATGCCCACGAGGCTGGTTGCAGCGTCGTTCACTGCTGGAAGCTACCGGTGAATCAATGTGCCTGCTGTAACTCTGGCTTGGACGAGGGGTTGAGTGAATTCGCTCCGGACTATAAGAATAAGCCGCCTGTTGAGCCATGGCCCGCCGTGTCTCTATCACTGTTGGAGACTCGCCTTCAACTGGTAGAGCCGCCAATCGCGTTGTCGCAGCAATCATATTTTTCAAAGCGTTAGAATAATGAGCCGGTGATGTCAAAATATGATGAGGCGGGGTATTATTCACATGTGGAGATCCCATCGTACGTGGCTGAACCGACACTCCAGCTCCAGGCGCTTCAACCGTCCGGTTTCCACCGGCTAGTCACTGGTCCCTGCTCCAGGCGTGTTGAAGAGGTTTCTCGGCTCATAAACCGGGGGTAGATGACTCCGGTGTCTCCTCCTCATAACCTCATTTGAAGCTTTCTGATCCAACGTGAGCCAGAAGGAGATTCGCTTGGATCTGTTGTGCCTGAGCATCCAAGACAGCCCGTTCTTCAGCCATCCTAGCGTTCTCAGTCTCCAGCTCTTCATTGGCTTGAGCTATCTCATCTCACAGCTTAGCCACATCCACCTTGTGATGTTCCTGGTTGTCCGGGGTTACTCCCACCCCCATCAGAGTTGCCAGAGCCTCTAACAATTCTGTGAGAACTTGAGCCACTAGCACCAGCCGCCATCGTAGCCACTGAACTGGAGGTCATAGTTGCGGCGGTTGTTGAACCAAGCGTCGGTTGTGTGCCGGCCATGAAGATCGCAACCCTGTTTGGCGGTTCATAGGGGTCCGGAATACTGTCACCATCGGAATAGCCCCCAAGCCGACCATCTTGCAGTTGATACAATGAATTGGTCTCACCCGTGGACGACTCACCATCAGAATAGATGGCCGTCTCACCGCCAGACACAGATCCTTCTTCAATTTCTTCCCCATGGATGAAACCAACAAAGTCACGCTTCACGGTGGGTTGAACCCGGGCGGGTCGCGCACGCTGAGCTGTCTCCAGGATGTCGGTGCAGATGTCCGGCTCAGGGCCTGGTTCGCCGATCTTGCCGATGAAGACGTGGATTCCGCCGAAGGGGACCCGGTACCCGTACTCGATTGAGACGGCTTTGGGGCCCCAGCCTGCATCATCGATGTAGAGCTTCCCACGACGACTCTTGGTCATCCGGCCCACAGCGTATCCCTTGATCCCTTCGAAGCTGCCATGTAAGAACTCAAAACCACAGTGCGCTGGCCCCATGGTGGGTGCCAACTATCGTGGAATTGTCATGGCAGATGTTCTAGCGGAAGGACTTAGTTGTGGAGCCATCGCAACTAGGTTAGCTTAAAGGGGTTAAACGGCACAAAGGACACATGGAGTTTATAATGGTTCGGCCCCTTGCGGTGAAGGTAAAAGCCTAATCCAGTTTGAGGTGGTATTGCTTGGGTTTCGATTACCAGGGAGCGAATACGCTTGACCTAGTTCTCGATCTCTTGTTTCTTGCCCTAAACCGTCGCCGGGTCATCCCTTTATATACACAGGTTGACGCCTGACGGCTCACGGAGTCCCGGGCGGCTCATACACAACGTGTCCGGCTCGGTGACTAACTACACATGCCTTACAACACAAGTCATCGTATATGGCGGTTCACATTTGTGGGCCTCAAGCCACCTTTGGGTCTTGGTCCTTCAGTAAGCCTGCTTCGCGAACCGCCATCTTCAACATCTTCATGGGCCTTGTCATTATGAACCGCCAGTGGTATGACCCGGCCCTCCTGGGCGGGTCATACCCAATAGTTATATCCCCAACAGTGGCGGTTCCACCATTTTTTCCATAGCTTGCTAAAAAGTTGAGTTTTTACATTAGTAGCACCAGAACTGAAGATATTAAGGAGGCAGCAAACCAAACAAAATAGCTTTGGCCTATATGTTGGGGAACGTAGCATGCAATTTCAAAAATTTCCTATGATCACGCAAGATCTATCTAGGAGATGCATAGCAATGAGAGGGGAGAGTGTGTCCATGTACCCTCGTAGACCGAAAGCAGAAGCCTTAGGTTAACGCGGTTGATCTAGTCGAACATCTTCGCAATCCAACCGATCCAAGTACCAAACGTACGGAACCTTCGTGTTCAGCACACGTTCAGCACGATGATGTCCCTCGAGATCTTGATCCAGTAGAGGGTCGAGGGAGAGCTTCGACAGCATGACGGTGTGGTCACGGTGTTGATTATGTGATCCACGTAGGGCTTCGCCTAAGCACTACGACAATATGACCGGGGTGGTAAACTATGGAGGGGGCACCGCACATGGCTAAGGAACAATTTATGTGCCTTTGGGGTGCCCCCCGCCCCTGTATATAAAGGAGGAGAGGGAGGAGGCCGGCGGCCATGAGGGGGCGCACCAAGGGGGATCCCAACTAGGATTCCCAATCCTAGTTGGACTCCCTTTCCTATTCCAAGAGGGGGAAAGAGGGAAGGAGAGGGAGAGGGAGAGGAAAGAGGGGGCCGCGCTCCCTCCCCCTAGTCTAATTAGGACTCCCTTGGGGGGGCACCACCCCACGGGCAGCCGTCTCCTACTCCCTTATGGCCCATTATAGCCCATAACTTCCTGGGGGGTTCCGCTAACCCCTCGATTCCCCGATAAATATCCGAAACATCCCGAAACCTTTCCGGTGTCCGAATACCTTCATCCAATATATCAATCTTTACCTCGAGACTCCTCATCATGTCCGTGATCTCATCCGGTACTCCAAACAAACTTCGGTCACCAAAACATATAACTCATAATACAAATCGTCATCCAATGTTAAGAGTGCAGACCCTACGGGTTCGAGAACTATGTAGACATGACCGAGACACATCTCCAGTCAATAACCAATGGCGGAACCTGGATGCCCATATTGGCTCCTACATATTCTATGAAGATCTTTATTGGACAGAGCAAGACGATATTACTAGTTTCCATACATAACCATACTTATAGATAAATGGTCGAGGAAGGTGTTGAACTGGGTTTCGTCTTTGTCATTCCTGTACTGAATCCATGTTGGGAGGATACGTAAATAACACCTAACGGCAACCGCTGCCTCTGATACTAACTTGGCTGAATCTGTAGCATCACGCGGCCTTTTTAAACCTGCCTCAAAACGGATCTCCATTCTTCCTCCTCTAGATTTAGTTAACCTATCGAGCATTATCCCTGATGGTTGTTTCCTCTTGCACCTAGGTGCTTGTTCAACAACGAAAATAGGAAGTGTTAGTGTACATCAAACTATGAGACTACATATAAAGAAGCATGCAACTGTAACTTGACTCCAACAACTACCTTCTTGCTGTTGAAGCTCACAAAGTTCATCTGATCTTGCCAACTCATCTTGTGTCAAGAGTGCTACGGAAGTAGTGTCAGGTGGCAAGGGAGCTTGGGAACGTGCTGCTAGCTGAGTTGACCAACGAGTAAATCGTGTAGCTTGTGGTACTATGGAAGGTGTTGCAACAAATCAGGCTGTCTCCTCTTGTTTGGTGGTAGCTATTTGTTTCTATTTGGCTTGTTCTGCAGCTCGTGTAGCATGGAATACCCTGTCAGTACAATTTTCCGCTGGACTTTGACCTTCTATTGCATCATCAGTACCAGCAGAATCTGCAGGATTGTTCTGCTTCCCTTTCCCTGTCGTTTTGTGTTGCTTCCTCTTTCTCTGTGCCATGTTAAGTCAAGCCGACAAGAAAAACGAATAACAATTTAGTTCTACAGAACAAATGTACTTTGATGTAAGAACATGGTGTGATAGACAGATGTTGTATGTTCTAGAAACAAGAACACGTGTCTTAGTCACAAGTATAATGGGTAAAGTAAGCAGATGAAATTCAACAAAATTAGAAGCAATTCAAGCTAGACATCATACATGACATGCAACCACATATAACATTGCCAAGTTAGAGGGAGCACTTGTGATGGTGCACTAGGGGAGACGTGCTCATCACCAACATAGCTACGTTGAGTGTCTATGCATGTGTTGTCTTGGAAATCATCTTGGGGGGATGGAGGAGTAGAATCTATAGAGGCCCTCCGTTTGGAAGGAGCACCTTCATCCGCTGCCTTGCGAACTTCCTTCCGCTTTATTGATTTTTAATTGTCAAGTAAAATCAACAAGAAAAAGCAATAAAATTCACTCTTCAGAAATCATTCGTGCATGATACTGACAATCACTACTTTGATGTAAGGCAAACACATGATTCCAGGATAGAATAATATGAAAAACAAGACGGCATGGCATATTCACAATTGTTTGTGTAATCTAAGCAGAAACCATTTCAACAAATAAGTAGCAATGCAAGCTAGACACCAAATCAAAGATGCAACCAATATGACTCTGCCAAGTTAAAAGCGTCCCATCATAAATGGTATTTCAACAAATTAGAAGCAGCGCATGCTATAAATCATATGAAAGATGCAACTAATATCACACTGCATATACTGAAGGTGTCTCGTCATATTGATTTATGCGGGATACAAAAAACAATAGTTTTATGTGAGGACATGGTTAATAGACAGATGTACTATGTACTAAAAACAGGAAGGCATGTCACATTAACAGGTATAATGTATAAACTAAGCAGAATAGCACATGCAATTTAACCAGATTAGAAGAATTACAATCTAGACACCATATGCAACATGCAACCACATATCACGCTGCCAAGTTAGAGCAAGCACCTGCGATGCTAGTGTAGGGGAAATGCGGTAATCAACTATAGAGCTACGTTAACTATCTTCATCTAGCCTTGCTGTTTCTCGAGAATCATGTGGGGAGGCTGACGCTGCATTCTTAAAAATGAGGATCTTTTATCACAGTAGTCCACTGGTCTGACTGCCTCTGTCGGTGTCCTGGGAACGGGGGTCCCCAGACTTGCCTGCCTACGGCCAACGGCATGGCTCCGCCAGCGGCCCCGTACGACCCATCTTCGCCAGCAAACACTCAAGACCCTCGCGAGGCGGATGACGCAAGACCTCCTCGGGGGCGGCCTCACCAGGCTGGCTCGCGGGGGCACGGAGAGATCAAGGCAAGGGGCACCTCGCGAGGTTCCTATGACGCAAGCCATGACAACCAAGGCCAGGCGGGCGCCAACGCGTGCAGTGTCCTCGTTTCCTCTTTGTTGCTAAAGGGACAGGCGCAGGTGAGGAGTCCCGAGGCAGCAGGCAAAGATTTCCATATCGATGCAACAAAACCAAGACCAGAAGGACGGCAGGACGGAAGTCACCGTGGAGCCCAGGACGGTGTCACCACAAGAGTCTTTGACAGGCGAAGGCCACCCTTTTGTCAGGATATCTTGTACTAGTTGCCCCCCTTCAAAATGGCCATTATGGGATCCCTTCCCGCCTAATAGGGAAGAGGACCAGGGCCTCTATATATAGGAATAGTGATCAGTTGTGAGTATAGTGGGGTTTTTACGCCCCAAACTACGAATGTCGTGTTCTCCTCAGGGGCTAGGCAAATCAGCGGCGGCGCTCGACTAAAGCTAGGTAACACTATGAGATAATTGCGGAAAATAAAACCTAAACTAACAAGGTTGTTCCCGAAGATCGTTGGCAAAGAAAACGACAAACAGCAAAGAGAAATTCAGATTTTACTCAATATCTTTTTGGTATTTTCATTATACCTGAGAATCTAAAACACTAGCACAAATATTAGGGAAGCTGCTAGACAAGAACACATATAACTATTAAACATGAACAGAATATATATGACATATATAGCTAGTACTCATACATTCTAAATGAGAGTCACAATGTAACAGTACAACTCTCACAACACAAACACAAACACATATATAACTAGCACTGACAGAAGGAAAGAAACAAGCTAATATGATACGGACAAAATTATATCACAACACAAACATATATGTTTTCACATGAACAAAGTTAACACAAGCGCTACAGGACACATATCACACATATGCAAATAGGGGGAGTTAATTCTAGTACTCTGAGATGAACAAAATAAGTACTATTAATCAAGCACAAGTCTGAAACTGAACAAGTTCAAAGCACTACTTAAAATCTGAACCTTACAAAGTTTAACACATCTCAGCTTACAAAAATCTCAAGCCAATAGCAGAGGAGAGAAGAGGCAGCAACAAAGGAGGTTCAGAGAAGAGATAGAGGCAGCAGGGGTTACAGAGGAGGAGCAGCAGTTGTGATGAGAGAAGTAGAGCAGCAGTAGGGTAAAGAGAAGAAGTAGCAGCAGGTTAGCAAGAGGAAGCAGCAGAGCGCAGTAGCAGCAGTAGCATTGGGAGAGAAGAAGTGCAGCAGCAGGGACGTGAGGAGAGGGGAAGCAGAGGAGAAGCAGAAGTGCGGCAGGGAGGACGTCGGGAAGAAGAACAACAGCGAGGTAGGCGTAGGGAGCAGCAAGGAGAATCAGCAACAGGTGGAGGCATGCAGGTACGGCACGCGAGATGGGCGCTGCTGGTGAGGGGCGTCGGTGATGGATAGATGGATGGGTGGCGGAGGTGCACCACCACACCGGCTGGCCGTGGCGGCGGCCGGTGGTGGAGGAGGAGATGGGGGAAGAAGAGGTGTTGCCAGGCCCAAAGGGATCAAGTTTTGCGGCTAGGGATTTTGTTCCCCACTCTGAGCTGCCACATTTGCACATTGGCCCTCCTCTTATCTTCATTTCTGCCCAAGAAGATCCTCCTCTTCTTTTAGTTTGCTCCCCTAGATTACTTCTTTCCTTCACGCTCAGGTCCTTGACGCATTTCTTTCATGCCCTTCTCTCTTCTCGTTAGCCACATAGTAGAAATCTTGACGATTATAGTGGCTTTGCGCACTTTTCTGCAAAAGGAACAAGTAACAAGTAAATGATCCCTTTATATGATTTTCATTCAAATATGCAATAATTCATAGCAAGAATTGATTGTGAAAACTCAACAAATAATATATTTCTATGCCAAAATTGTATATATGAAATGTGCTTATCAAGTTCCCCCACACATAAACTTTTGCTTGTCCTCAAGCAAAGGCATATGACAAGAGCAAGAATGTGAATAGTGAGCTGACTAGAGATTGCCAAGTGAAGTAGATCTCTAAACAGTGCATGCTTTGGACTTCACTAGTGAAAATTAATGGTTAGGAGTGCTTCAAAGTGGTAGGATACTAGTAGACTTGACCATTTTAAACTTTTACAATGATAAAAGAAGATCAACTAGTTCAAATGATGATTGTGCCAAAGGTTCCTAAAGAGAGCATGATCCCGAGAACAAAAAGAACATAAACTTGTGATCGGATCACTTATTTATAGAAATAAAGCAATGATAATATTATATCGATCTCACCAAAGGAACGTACCACCGATCCTGAGAACATGGTATACACCCGGCTCGACCAATTATTAGTTTTTTTTGTCTCCCCAAAGGAACAAACCACCGATCCAGAGAACATGGTATACACCTGGTTTGACAATTACAATTTGTATTATTAATTACTGCCCAAGCTAACCCGATTTCACATGCCACCGATCCAGGGAACATGACATGCTACTGTAGGTATTCATACTTATTTATTCATTATTACTTATCTTAAATGAACAACGCATAAGCACAAAAACAGGAATCATCACTTCTCCATGTCTAGTTCGCATGCTACTGATCCAGGGAACATAGCATACTAGTCCATAGTGGTAAAGTGATTGCTCTCAATGGGAACACAATAGACACGAACTCATCATCTAACACTTAATGATCTAAGGGTATCAAGGTAAAGACAGAAAATGATTAAGTTTACTACTGCACTAGGGATTTGAGCACTCAAAACTAATAGCTTTCACTACTTTCAGCAAAGCAAATGGGGTGTCGATCACTAGTTTACAAGGCATTCAACAATCGGTTCGCATATTCTCATCAAGCACCATATGTTAAAGGTAAAATTCAGTGGGACAATGTTTAAGAAATGGCTCAAGCAACCCAAATAGCAATTGATTTCAGCATGTATCAATGGATGATATATTCAGATTGGGGACATGAAAAAGCTCACCGGGTTTTGATCATGTAGCACTCACTCGATCATCTCACATCCTCTTGCATTGCGACTCCTCTCCTTTTGCTTCCTCGTGCATGCTCCAGCTCCTCTCTTCCATATGTGTGCCCATTTGCTTCTCCTCATCGCCATGCTCTGACTCCACCGGGATCCCAAGGGATGTCACCTCGAACCTGGTCAACATATATTGATTCGTGCACAAGCAAAAACCTGAAATAGGACTCACACAAACAACAACTACGAGTGATAGGGTCGATGCCCTCTAAGTCGCCAATCGAGTATCCAATTATATAAACATAGGAATATAGAACATGACGAGTATGATAGGAATCAACAAGCTCAATACTAGCATTCAGATGATATTTATCATTAAGCATAGGTTTGGCATGAGGAAAATAAGTGTGATCATCATTAGTATGAGCAATGCCATCAACGGTATAAGTATCATCATATCCAAGCAAACACTTCCTCAAATCTACCTTAAGTGATGGCATCATGTAAAGCAAGGTAGAATCAAACAAAACATAATGGGACATGTCATTAAGAGGATTGAATGAACCTGACACATCACTCTCTTGTATGACAATAGGCAAATGAATCTCAGGTTCTTCATCTTCATCTACAACAGCTTCTTTTACTTCTTCGGAAGTAGTAGACATTGGATCTTCAACTTGTTCATTTGGGTATTCGAGCTCTGGATCATCTTGTGCCTTGGCTTTGAGAATTTCTTCTTGGATCTGAAGTATCTCTTCCTCTGGACTCTCGCTATATTGCTCAGCTGAATGTGAAGGTGTTGGGACCTCACATGTATCAAGGGATATCCCAGAAATACTCAGCTCTAGCTGCGAAGAAATAGTGCTGCCAGCATTGATGTTCTTCTCAATCTTCCTTACTTCTTCCACTAGCTCATTCCCACTCTTGATCTTCTTCATTTCATCTAGTATCACCAGCCTAATTGGATCATCTTCAGCACTCCAAGTGAACTCGAGACTAAGCAATGTGAGCTTGTCTATATCAGCAAAGTCATCTTGTGTGGGCACTTGTGTAGAAGGTGTTGGTTGACCAAATGGAGGACCATTTAACTCCATTGGCAACATCTCCTGGTGCTGAGGTATATGAATAGGAGCAGAATAAAATTGTTGTGGAGCATAATTGTTGCTCTCCTCTTCATTCCTAAATCCTTGCATTGGATAACTAGAGGGAAATGATGAGATCTCAGGGTTGTTGCTCCTATATGACATATTCGGGTTTTCAGGCCACCCATGTGAGTAATTGTTTTGGTATGAGCTATGCTCTTGAGCAAAGCTCATGCCAAAACAATCTAGAGGGCAAGAGTAACCACACTGACATTCAGGGGGCGAATGGCCCTGAAATCCACAAATATGGCAGGTAGGAGCAACATAAGGATGGCCTCTAGAATAAGGATCATAAGAGCTAGGCCTATCCTCAAAAACTACTTCTCGCTGCCAAGCTAAATCATCTAATCGATGGGAAATCTTACTTATCAGTTCTTGAATACTTTCCGTGCTATTTGTAGTGTTGCTCGCATATCCATGGTGATCTGAATAGTAGGCCATAACCGAGAAGATGGTTCTAGCCTGCAAAAAGGAAAAGAAAACAAAGAGGAAATAAACTAGAACAAAGGTTAGGAGTTAGAGATATATCACATATATAGCACAAACTAGGAAAAGAAGAAAAACCTAGTCTATAGCCTAGCACGGTCACTCGACGCTAGTCCCCGGCAACGACGCAAAAATGATCGGTTGTGAGTATAGTGGGGTTTTTACGCCCAAAACTACGGATGTCGTGTTCTCCTCAAGGACTAGGAAAATCAGCGGCGGTGCTCGACTAAAGCTAGGTAACACAATTTTAAGAGATGATTGCAGAAAATAAAACCTAAACTAACCAGGTTGTTCCCGAAGATCGTTGGCAAAGAAAACGACAAACAACAAAGGGAAATTCAGATTTTACTCAATATCTTTTTGGTATTTTCATTATACCCGAGAATCTAAAACACTAGCACAAATATTAGGGAAAGCTGCTAGACAAGAACACATATAACTATTAAACATGAACAGAATATATATGACATATATATCTAGTACTCATACATTCTAAATGAGAGTCACAATGTAACAGTACAACTCTCACAACACAAACACAAACACATATATAACTAGTAATGACAGAAGGAAAGAAACAAGCTAATATGATAGGGACAAAATTATATCACAACACAAACATATATGTTTTCACATGAACAAAGTTAACACAAGCGCTACAGTACACATATAACACATATGAAAACAGGGGGAGTTAATTCCAGTAATCTGAAATGAACAAAATAAGTACTATTAATCAAGCACAAGTCTGAAACTGAACAAGTTTCAAGCACTACTTAAAATCTGAACCTTACAAAGTTTAACACATCTCCGCTTACAAAAATCTCAAGCCAACAGCAGAGGAGAGAAGAGGCAGCAACAAAGGAGGTTCAGAGAAGAGATAGAGGCAGCAGGGGTTAGAGAGGAGGAGGAGTAGTTGTGATGAGAGAAGTAGAGCAGCAGTAGGGTAAAGCAAGAAGTAGCAACAGGTTAGCAAGAGGGAGCAGCAGAGCGTAGTAGCAGCAGTAGCGTTGGGAGAGAAGAAGTGCAGCAGCAGGGACGTGATGAGAGGGGAAGCCGGGGAGAAGCAGAAGGGTAGCAGGGAGGACATCGGGAAGAAGAACAACAGCGAGGTAGGCGAAGGGAGTGGCAAGGAGAATCAGCAGCAGGTGGAGGCACGTGGGTACGGCAGGCGAGATGGGCGCTGGTGGTGTGGGGCACCGGTGATGGATAGATGGATGGGTGGCGGAGGCGCACCACCACACCGGCCTCGCCGTGGCGGCGGTCGGTGGTGGAGAAGGAGATGGGGGAAGGAGAGGTGTTGCCAGGCCCAAAGGGATCAAGTGCTTCGGCTAGGGATTTTGTTCCCCACTCTGAGCTGCCACATTTGCACATTGGCCCTCCTCTTCTCTTCAGTTCTCCCAAGAAGATCCTCCTCTTCTTTGAGTTTGCTCCCCTAGATTACTTCTTTCCTTCACGCTCAAGTCCTTGATGTATTTCTCTCATGCCCTTCTCTCTTCTCGTTAGCCCCATAGTAGAAATCTTGACGATTATAGTGCCTTTGGGCACTTTTCTGCAAAAGGAACAAGTAACAAGTAAATGATCCCTTTATATGATTTTCATTCAAATATGCAATAATTCATATCAAGAATTGATTGTCAGAACTCAACAAATAATATATTTCTATGCCAAAATTGTATATATGAAATGTGCTTATCAACTAGCCACCACCATAGGGAGGCACCTTATCTTGGACCGGATCCATTCCATGAAGGCCACCACGCTAACTCACCAAGCACAAGAGCACCTCTCCTCAGGAGGCTGTTCTTCCCTTGTAACTGTTCATCCTCAGCCCAAGAGGCAATCCACCACACAACACTGGAGTAGGGTATTACACCACATCGGTGGCCCGAACCAGTATAAATCTTGTGTCTCTTGGTTCTGCGAGTTCGACGCGTCGAGCCTTGAGATAGCGGTGAGGGAGAGTACAAGGGGGAGGAGAGATCTTCGTGCGCACCCCAGTGTTCGAACCTCAAGGGTTTTGCCAGAACCCGGAATCCAACAGCCTCATCATAAGTGATTGATGAGGGATACACAAGAACATTAATTTGATGTAAGAGCATGGTTAATAGACAGATGTACTAGTATGTACCAAAAACAGGAAGACATGTCATATTCAAAGGTATAGTGTGTAAGCTAAGCAGATGCAATTTAACCAAATTGGAAGCAATACAAGCTAGACATCTGGCTGGAGTGGTGAGCATGATCATGTAGGACCTGAGAGCCTGGTGGGAGGCGGGTTGCTTCGCCACCATCGTGGCTTTTTAGTTGGCTTCCCGGTGATGCATGTCTGTGCTGGGCTTGTCACTGGCTCGGTCAGTGCCCTGACTAGCTATTTGTCTTTTGGTGCTCCCGCGATGGTGGTTCATGTAAAAATATCTTTCCTTATCTTGATAAAGATCGACTTCGGCCTTTCAAATACAAGGTAGATACCATATTCAACATGCAACCACATATGACACCATGAAGTTAAATCAAGCACCTGGGATGGTGGTTCACGGCGAGCAAGATCATTAACTCCAGAGCTACGTTCCCCGTCTCCATCTGCTGACACTATACCCTTTAAAGTCTTGAAATGTGTCTGGCCTAGCCGCATACCACGCTGGAGCGACTTCTCTCTTCTCTTTTCTGCTTCAGTCAAGGCAGTGTCTGAAATACCCTTGCATAAAAACACAATAGTGAGAGTATGGGTGAAGTGTGTGCAGAACTAGTGCACTGTAAAAGTAGCAGATAGCAAGTGGCTGAAAAATAAATGACAGGAGACATATGATAGCTCTACAACATTGCATGGCAAACAAAATTAGACTCTACTCCGTATGATTTTGTAATATATGAGCACAGGAAATGCAAGTACTCCTCTAGCACACTACCACATGTGGTCCTATCAAGATAACAGTCGACTGAAAATAAATAGGTCAGTTGATTTTTTTTATGAACCGTCTGATCTATAAGGAATGGGCAGATGGCCTTCGTCTACCTCCTGCCAGTCACTGTTGACAATCTTTCTCGAACCGCCAGCGACCACCGGCCCAGACCCCTGCCTCCGCCGCCCCACCCTCCCCTCGACCTCACACCACCGCCATGCTTGGCAGCGCCCCCAGGCCATCCCTTTAATCCCGGCCGACCTCCAGATCAGGCGCCAGCAGCTCTAGGCCCCAAACACCCCTAAGATAAACACCGAGGCACTGCTTCCCCGGCGTAATAGGCGCACTAGCGCCTGTAACGCCGGGGAATGCTTCCATTAATTGGGAATCAACTGACTTGGAATTGAAATCCAGGGGCGACGGACCTCTAGCTAAGGTGAAATAGTATATGAGGAGAAACCTTGTGCATCGCGAGTAACTAGGAACATCTAGTATCAAGAAGAAGCGGTCAACTGGTGCCTTCTGTTGGATGAATACCGTGCAAGAAGACACGTAAGATTTGCATGAATAAGGGAAGAGGAGTACCATTTTCGGTTGCCGGGGCGGTCGCATCCACATGTCGCGCCGATCTTCTTCTTTTTGCTGGGGAAACCGATGTTCTGGAGGAGGGTGCAGGCTTGGACGAACCCATCGCCAAATTGTTGATTGTGTTGCTGTGGCCGTATGTCGGCGAAGGAGAAGCAGATCCGAGGCAGCGAAGGACGGCGTAGTAGGAACAGCTCCGGTGCGGTGGACGGGGGCGAAGTTGGAGCGGCAGCGGTGAGGCGCAGGACGACGTGGTTGAAATGGCTCGGGTAAAGACGGCTCAGCCTCGGCTTCAACTACTAGCCGTGTAGGGCGTTGCGGTTGAGGTTGCGGTGGACGACGACGTCGGGGTATCGGCTCTGGCGTGATGGAGGAGGGCGGCGGTTGATGAGTTGGATGGGGTGGCGGACGGAGGACGCCGTGGTTTCGCGGCTGGTGGAGAGCTAAGGGAGAACCATGTTTTGGCGCCCGCGGAGTACGAATGGGGAATCGGAAGGGGGGTGGAGGGCGGGGGGAGCTACGGGAGAACCTTGTTTCGGTCTGGGACGCACTTGTTTTTGGCTTTTTTGAACAGATGGGATGCGCTTGTTTGAAATTTGGGGAAAGTACAAACTTTACTGCCCTCTTAAATTTTGGACCTATTGTGGGTCGGGGTAGGATGATAATCCGAGGTGTCCCAAATAGTGGGCGGGAGCGATTTCGGCTGCGCGCATGTGTGCTTAGGCGGCCATTGTGTGTGAATGTTTTTCGGAGGCGGTTGTGTGGCATCTAGATGAAGCTACAAACCTACCCCGGTTTAGACCTTTGGACGTCGGGCCAGTAGGTTTCATGGGTCGGAGTTAGAAAAGTAATTTCCTTCTACTACCAAACATTGGTCTCACGCGGTTTCGGGTGAGTAGATGCTCTTTTGGTGCTTCATTCGAAATTTTGAAACAGAAGCATTCACATTTAGAGTACTCTTGAACTTTGAGGATTGACCTAAATAGACAATGTTAAATTTGACCTTCTATGTTTGAAAACCTCATTAAATTATCCACTTTTTTGAAATTTTGACACTTGAAAATCCTATAACTACGATTATTTTGGAATGGAGGAGCTAAATTTGAATCTATTTTGTACACGACTATATATGCTATTATGTACAAAATCAGAGCAAAGATTGGTGCCCCTGTAACTTAGGTATGATTTACAAATGCCATGATATCGAATTCAAATAATTGAATGGACTTCATGTTGAATTCGATTTTTTTAAAGCATCTTAAATGTATGCTAGTTCATAGCTAGCTATTTATAATGTTCATTGTGTAACTTTCGTATGTATAATGTGCTTTACACACACGACATGAACTATACTCACGTTTATATTCGATTGCTAAAGCGATGCATTGTCAGGAGTTCAAAATACTAACTATGTGGATCAATTATGTCAAATAAGAACATAGACATGCTCAAATTCGATAGAATCTAGATGTCTGATGGATCAATGACCGTTCCTTACGTGAATTGCAAATATCATGATCCCATCCTAATATTTGGATACAATTTAATCTTTAATCAATGTGTACATCAGTCTTTTACGTGTAGTTTCACTCTCCATCGGTGGTATCTCACACATGCTCACACACTCTCTCCCGAGGTGTCTTTCTCGCAGACATGTTCTCGATATAACCCTCCCTCCCTCTCATAACCATTTACGACTATTTTCACTAACCTTTATCACAAGCACTCTTCCTCTCACAAGCATACACACGCACAATCCCCATCGACCCTTTCTATATACATAGACCTGCCTACGTGTCTCCCGTATGCACATTATCTTTAGGCCTGTCTCTCACGCATTGTCTCACATCTCTCTTCCTAATCGATGAGTATGATTCTAGCAGAGCATTCTGTAGGATGCCCCTTAAAGTTAGGTTGGATGAATAGTAATATCAGAGATAAGGGGTTACCTTAGTCCGATAACCCAGGGTTACAAATCCTAACCGGCTTTGTTAGTGGACATAGAGTCCTTCACAATTCTGCTGTCGTTGTCTTGTAGGATAAGTCATCCATGGGTCTTCCTAAATGGGTCACGGGCCGACCAATGTGGCGCAAGACGGAACCGAACCAAGGGCCTCACCTCTGCCCCAGGCCTCGTTATCTTCTCACACCCACACATACCAACACAGACACCACACAAAAAAAATCTCATCGTGCCTCTATACACTCCCCCCTTGCATATACACACTCAAGGGAATCTCTCGCCGTGATCATATATTAGTCTCTCTCTCTAGACCTCTCTCATTTCTCGTGCTATCTCTCCCACGCCCCCCTCTCCTCGCCGCCCCCTCTATCCATGCCTCTCTCAAATACGTAATACACACACATACCTCTCTAGGCCCTGCCAAATAAATCAACTACACATTCACACATGTTACATCACGTACCCCATCAATCTAAAAAGCCCTCCCTTCATGTTTATTTCGCATACAACATTCCTTTTGAATAAAGTGTGGCCAAAAAATTCTTTTATAATTTCTACATATATACGACATTACAAAGGTATATGGAGGAGTACGAACATTAATTTGCATTGCATGGTGCCCAGAAAGATATTTATTCCGCATTGTGAATTTTTATATTTTTATACTATTTATAAAGTTAGTCATAATAAAGATAAATGAAGAGCATCTCTCTCCCCATCACATACACCCCCTCTACGTCCCTTTCACGTATGCACACAAACTATCTCTAGGTCCTCTAAAAGTAAGCCCCCAGCACATTCACGCATGTTTCATCTTTCTCTCGCGATATATACATTGACGATCATTGTATTTGGAGCGAAAGCACGATACGTACATTGGACTTCAGAATCCACTCATTACGGCCATCATTTATGTTTTGTGGTTATTATACGGTCACAGGCTCACCGTACAGCTCTGTATTTGCTCAAGACACCACTAGTTGACCAGTTAAATGCTCCATGTTGCACCTCTAGTGTTGCATCACATTGTTTCACTACCATTGGGCCCACCTGTCAGCTTGTATATACTCTTCTACACTCTTATAAAAAAGAGAGTTGGTGATCATGGTGTGCTTGCCATCCTGCAACGTAGGTCGTCCATTTATATCTGACGGATAGGAAGGAAACTATGGCAATTTTGCAAAAAGGTACCCACACACCTCTCCACATTTGCAAATAAGGCCTTCCCTCGTTCATCCTTTTCTCTCACAAGATAAACTAGTCATACATATGCATCTTGATGTTACGTGCAATGCACGGGCATCTTGCTAGTAAGAATGAAAACAAACGACAAAAAAATATTGGACGATGGTTCAAAGTCATGACCGCAGGCACAGCGGACAAGGTGGCCTTGTATTGGTATGTTGAGCCGTCTGTTTTAACACACAGGAGCTGGTGTGGTGATTATACACACACGCATGCATGCACATGAACTGCATGCACGCAACACTCACACTAACACATGCAACCAAGCACGCACGCAACACTCACATGTACACACACAGCCACACATGCACGCAACACTCACATGCACACACGCACACATGCATGCACACACCACACAACCAACACACACTCTCACGCTCAAGTGCTCAACCTACACGTGCACGCACACACACCAGGCCCTGACAGACACAAACACAACCAGGTGATTCCTGCGCATGGGTTGGAGTCTTGTAACGCCTAGGTAAATTTGTGTTTATCTGACCTTTTTCCTATGTGAACTAACATGTGGGACCCACAAGGAACATGGTCAGTTTAACTAGTGAACATGGTGCCACGCAGACTATTTGGCCGGTCAACAGAGTGCAATCTGATGTTGAATGGTGAGCAAGTGACCGTATAATCACCGCAGAACGTATATAGTGACCGTAATGAGCGTATTCTGGAGTTCGATGGCCATATTACGCTTTTCTCTCTGTAGGCCCTCCAAAACTACATCTCTACATGTTCTCGCATGTTACATCTAACAACTATGCAATACGGCACTACTACTACACTCTAACACAATAAATCATATGTGTTTTTAGTTTTAGTAGATATCATATTGTTACTTAATTATTCAGTTTGCATACATTAAAATTACCTTTGAAATGTATGGCCAGTATCATCTACCACGCGGGAAAAATCCCGCCCTTTCCTGTTTAATCGGGTTTGTATCGATGGATCATGCGAAACAGCAAAACTATAGTACTATACAGTACAAGTGACAGTTCACGGGGCCGCCGTGTCGTGTACTCCTCCGTCATAAGAGTGGAGTGCTCGCTTTCATAAATGTTCTAGTCCCGTTCGCCGACATGTGGGACATCATGCTACCGGGTCCACGTGCCAGACCTGAAATACAGTGCAGAGCAGCAGGGGTGAAGCACCCCGGTCATGGCGTCGGTGTAGTAATGAGCAATGAGGCGTCAAATCACAAAGTTGCACTTTTTCCGCAGTTAAGTTGGAGGGACGAAGTAATAATGCTAAAAAAAGAAGTTGGAGGGACGAAGCAACCATCACTTCACTTGTTGCTGAATCCGCTTCTCCCTCATCTTCTTCAAGTTTTTTTGATAAGATCTTCTTCAAGTTAACCATGTGTTGCTTCTGCCATTGTTCTGCCTCATGTGGGACGCGGATCGTCTTGGTAAAGCACTGACACGTGGGACCGCATGTTAGCAAACCGCCAGGCCAACGTCCTCTAAAAATAAGAAACCTCCGCCGCCATCCGCGCGGCAAAATCACCTCCTTCTTACTAATCTTGATTCTATTATTTTTAGATCAATATAATTGAGATTTGTATAGATAGCACATAGGAGCAAAACCAAGTGGTACGGTTAAGGGCATCCACAATGTGTAGCCAAATGTGAAAATAGCTTTTGGCATCGATGGGAACCATTGTGGACGGTGCTGCCAAAGCCAAAAAGATGTAACCAAAGCTCTCTGATTGGCTGATTGAAGGAATAGAAAAATGCAACGTCTCTCCTCTTGCTCCCATGCTTGGAAGCATGTACAGTATAGAGCACAGAGTACCATGTCCCTTCTATCACAAATCACAAAGCATTGAGGCGTCAAATCACAAAGCATGGACGAAGCAACCATCATTTCACTCTTCGTTGACTACGCTTCTCCATTGTCTTCTTCGAGAAACCACCTCACCGCACTAAGTTGGATGGACGATGCTATTGTGTACTAGTAGTACTAGTACATTTACGTGTCCTTTCGTTCAACGGACTTCCTGGATGCAAATAAGGCGGTTGTCTCGGCTTGTAGGCGACACTTGCGTCCGGTGGTCTCCCTCAATGGTGTTCTTCGTCAAATGCACTTCATCAAACCACATCGTTCAAGATATCATCGACATCACCGCAATGGGGAAGGAACTCAAATAGTTACTACCTCCATTTTTTGTACACAAGGACAGTATATCAAAATTACAATTTGCAAAAGGCCACTAACACTAATTGAGGCAAAATTGATGGGGTTTGCCTCGTACTAGCAACCAAGGACATTAATATACCCTTGCATGCATGCGGAAGTGAGAAGGTTGGTTTGCATGGCGCTGCATTAATCAAGCGATGAGGAGTGACATGGGTAGCTCTTTGGGCTTTGGAGAAAAAATATGCATTAATTGACACGTCAAACGAGGATTTGCATTAATTAATCTCGTGAAGGAAAACCCCGCCTTTCTTTATTAACACCAGTACTCCTAGTACGTACGTACTTATCTTGTTTGTCAAGCTTGCCATACTTCGCCACACATTTTTGTCAAGCTTGCCTAAAGTTTTCAAAATGAAAAGGAGGTACCCTTGCGCATGGCTGTCGCGATCGCACCGCACCCTCACACGGTCGCTCCGCACCCTCACACAGTCATTCCTGCACGCCGCAAACCCAACCAAGGGAACACACCCTCACTGACACGTGCTACCGCATGTGAACAAACCAAACTCAGTCATCCTATCACTGACACATAATTTTCGTTCATACAGTATGTTTATCCAACCGCATGTTGGGGAGGATCCGTACGGCCCATGCGGTGGTCTATTGGGGAAGAAGAAGTGTTAGGAGACATAGGATATTCATCCAATAGCCTGAAATGGTAGACTGACCCAAATGATGAAAGTCAGGCGCCTTGCATAACAATATATGTTTTTACACAGCAAAAGATCCCTAAAACAACAACATAAATAAAAACTATCACTGCTCGCGGAACAAGACAGCCTCGTCATCTTTGGCTGGTGGCGCGAACCAGCCATAGCTGCCAACGTGTGTCTCTGCACCGTGGTTGTCCTTGGCCTACAGCTACTCGTTCACGCGGAGCGTGCGAGCGCTCTGCACGGACGAGAGCACCACCCGGTTCAAATCGAGGACGTCCGGTTCCACCTACAGGAGGGCCTCGATGGTAGTGGCATCCGCGCGCTCCGCGTCGAGTTGATCCTCCGCCGCTCGGTTCAAGTCAAGGACGTTCGATTCCGCCTGCAGGAGGGCCTCGATGGCAGCGGCATCCACACGCTCCGCGTCGAGTTGAGCCTGCACCGCCCGGTTCAAGTCGAGGACGTCCGGTTCCGCCTGCAGAAGGGCCTTGATGGCAGCGGCATCTGCGCGCTCCGCCTCAAGTTGAGCCTCCGCCGCCTGGTTCACATCCACGACATCCGGTTCCGCCTGCAGGAGAGCCTCGACGGCAGCGGCATGCGCGTGCTCCACGTCAAGTTGAGGCTCTGCCTCCCGGTCCTCCTTTAGTATCGCCAGGTTGAACCGTTGGTCCGCCTGCACCATGTGTCTGCCTCTCGGGCCTCACAAAATCAGAATGCACCATGTGTCCGCCTGCACCATGTGTCCGCCTCCCGGGCCTCACAGAATCAGAATGCTTTTGGAAAGCAGCCTCGCAGCACTGGCGCTCCCGCCGGTGAGCGGCCTCACACCACCGGATGCTTCTGACGAGCGGCCTCAGAGCATGACAAGTCACAGCTTTGCTAACAATCGGTGCAACAACTAGTGGTGGCTTGGTAGCAGCAGCGCTGTCTTTGCAGCACCGACGAGCCCCTCATGCATGACAATATCGGGACTAGGAGCACTGGTGCTCCATCGACGGGTGCTCTTGCAGCTCCAGGTATGCAACAGCGGGGCAGAGGCCAAGTGGCTGTCGAGATGGGTAGTTGTAACGCCCAAGATGTAGCTATATCTCCCACGTGTCGAGGCACGACTTAGAGGCATAACCGCATTTTGGTTTTGTCGCAAGAAGGGTCATCTTCACACAATCCCATGTATAAGATCAAGGATAAATAGATAGTTGGCTTACAATCGCCACGTCACACAATGATCAAATAATTCATACATCATTCAGAGTACACACATAGTACGACTATGGACATAACCAAATGAAAAGATGACACCCCCAAATGCTAAATCCCGATGGTCCCAACTGGGCACCACTACTGATCATCCGGAAAACACACGTAGTAACGGCCAAGGTCCTCGTCGAACTCCCACTTGAGTTCGGTGGCATCACCTGCACTGGTATCATCAGCACCTGCGACTATTTTGGTAGTATCTGTGAGTCCCGGGGACTCAGCAATCTCAAAACCTGCGAGATCAAGACTATTTAAACTTATGGGTAGGATGTGGTTATGAGGTGGAGCTGCAGCAAGTGCTAAGCAAAAAAATGGTGGCTAACATACGAGTACAAGAGTAAGATGAGAAACTATGCAACGGTCATAAACTAGAAGTGATCAAGAAGTGATCCTGAACTACTTACGTTCAAACATAACCCCACCGTGTTCTCTTCTCGAACCTCACCGAAAAGAGGCCATCATGGTTACGCATGTGCTTGGTGTATTTTAATTAGTCATGTGTCAAGTTCTCTACAACCGAATATTAATAAATTCCCATCTGCCACATAATCGCGGGCATAGCTCTCAAAAGTTATACTCTGCAGGGGTGTACCAACTTAGCCCATCACAAGCTCTCACGATCAACGAAGGATATTCCTTCTCCCGGAACAACCCGATCAGACTTGGAATCTCGGTTACAAGACATTTCAACAATGGTAAAACAACTACAGCAAGACCTCCTGATGTATCGGCCTAGCCTGATAGGAGGTGCGCGGTCTCGTTCTCAAGGTACACTGGATGGGTCAGCCTACAGGTATATACCAAATACCCCGAGTTTCCCCGAGGCGGCCCCGCAGTCTGCCCGGTTTGGACCAACACTCATGAGGATCACTGGCCCGGGTTGTTGATTAAGTCCACGAGGTCTGGAAATTCCCTACGCAAGTTTTTTGTTGCTATTAGGCAAATGGTAAAACCAATGTTAGGCCTTGCTGGATGAGTTTTATTCAAAGTGAACTGTCAAGGGGGTCCCATAACCCCAACCGCGTAAGGAACACAAAATCAGGGAACATAACACCGGTATGACGGAAACTAAGGTGGCAAGAATGGAACAAAACACCGAGCAAAAGGCTAAGTCTTCCACCCTTTACCAAGTATATAGATGCATTAATTAAATATAAGAGATAATGTGATATCCCA
This sequence comes from Triticum aestivum, assembly GCF_018294505.1. Classification (NCBI taxonomy): domain Eukaryota; kingdom Viridiplantae; phylum Streptophyta; class Magnoliopsida; order Poales; family Poaceae; genus Triticum; species Triticum aestivum. The sequence continues at coordinate 399,347,079 of NC_057800.1, read as the reverse complement.
ACATATCCATGTTCCAAACATGGAACAACCTGCAAGGCACCTGCAACTAGCAACGCTATAAGAGGGGCCGAGCAAAAGTGGTAACATAGCCAAACAATGATTTGCTAGGAAGGTGGGTTAGAGGCTTGACATGGCAATATGGGAGGCATGGTAAACAAGTGGTTGGTAGCACGACATAGCGATAGAAGGAACAACTAGCAAGCAAAGATAGAAGTGATATCGAGGGTAATGATCATCTTGCCTGCAAAGTTCGCAGGGTTGTCGAAAGCTTGCTCCTCGTAAGTGTACTCAACAGGATCATTGTTCATGAACTCGTCTCCCAGATCTACCCAAAGCAAGAACACAAGCAACAGAACAACAATCAATCACGGTGCAATGCACACGCAACATGATGCAAGACATGGCATGGAATGCAAGATATGATGTGCAATGCATATGGGTACTCCGGAAGGGAAAGGATGATCATGGAATAAACTTGGCAAACCAAGCATGCCACTGTAAAGATTGAGTGATTTCGGTCAAAATTGATATAAACATCACCGGAAACGGATGCACGGTTTACAAATGACAAGCAAAACAAGAACAATGTAACACTGCGCTTAACAGCATCATAGCACTTAAGATGCATCATGAAGCTATGCTACAACACTCCAACAAAGAAACAAAGCACATGGTAGTAATGTACAAGTAAATCTCTACAAATTATGGACACTGAGCTCCTACTAGAACTCACTAGAACAAGCCTAAAACAGCATGGCAAAAATGCAAATGACAATTAGGTTACAGACTTAGTGAAAATACTAAACATGGCGTAAATAGCATCAGGTAGCAATGTTTAGAGCTAGCAAACAAGGTCATGGCATGCTAGTACTAAAGGCAATGAACAAAACTTCCTTAGTGAACTTTAGCCAAAGATGCACAGAAAAGATGGTAGCATCAATGCAAACATGGCAAGTGATATGAATAGTTTCAGACTTTGTAGAAAACATGGCATGGCAGAAACAGATTCATGATAGCAACTTTGCAAGCTCATGCCACTCACCCCAAATAATTAAATGGCGTCACTAGGTAACCAACAGTAAGAAGACACAATTATGAAGCTAAACATGGCAAGATTAAGTTCATAGGGTGCATGGATCACTAGCAAAACACATGGAAAAAATGAACTTCGAGTTAACAATGTGCCAGCAACAATATTTAGCAAAAGTAGAGCATGGTAATGACAAGCTACACTACCCCATAATTACAGCCATACATATGAATGGATAGATCATAAGCATATCTTCAAAACACTCTAAAGTTCATCAAAATATGCATGGATCTACTTGTGGCAACAAGTCAACATAGCAACATAATGTAACAGGAAAAGACTTAGCAGATATACTAAGTGTTTGAAATCAGCAACATCATGTGGCCTACTTTGCATGCTTGTGCTGGTCACCACAGAGATCATAAAAATACAAGGCTTGCACCACTGTAAAGATGGCATGAAGATGCTCCTAAAACATGTAGACATTATGCTCAAAGGATGCACACACAAAATGCCATGAAAATGATAAATCAGCAAGTTATGATAAATTCCAGCAGACAACATCATATAGCACTTTTGCAACGAAGATTAAGACATCAATATGGACAGGAACATGCATGCAAATGACACTATCATGAAGACCATCACGAGACGAACATTCGATATATCATATGCGCAAATCAGAGCTACGAGCATGGTGATATGACATGTCAAAGAGGTGCACCTGAGAAGAAATATTTGGGACTTAGAGGAAATTTTACCCCGCGGATCTAGGTTTTGACCCGGGCACGAAAAATGATGCGGCGGCGGATCTCGCCGGAGTTGAGGCGGCGACGGCCGGAGTTGGGCGTGGAGGTCGCCGGTGAGGCGGGGGAAGCCAGATCCGGCCGGGGAGTGGGGAGGCGCGACGGCAGCCGGCGGATCTCGTGGCGAGGGCGGCAGGGCAGTGCGGTCCCGCGGCGACAGAGAGGCATGTGGCGGTCGGCAGCGAGGTAGGCGGGGTCGGCGGCGAGGTAGGCGGCGGCGAACGGCGGGGCCAGCGGGCACGGGCGACGCTTGGTCGGGCGGCGGCGCGGGCGGACTGGGCCGGGAGGGCCGGCTCCAGGCTCACGGGCCCGTGCATGGTGGAGGCTGGCGGTGATGACATGGTGGCGGCAGATTCATTGGGGGCGGCGGCGGCGGGCACGTCCGGCCGTCATGGACGCGTCCGGTGGCGGCGGGTGAGGGGGGCTAGGGTTTCGCCCGAAAATGGAGGGGAAGGAGCCTTTTTATAGGTAGAGGTAGCTAGGAGAGTCCAAATGAGGTGCGGTTTTCGCTCACATGATCGTGATCCAACGACGGATAGCATGGAGAGGGTTTAGATGGGCTAGTGGGCTGTTTTGGAGGGGTGCTGGGCTGCAATGAGAGAGGGGTTTTTGCGGTTACTCAGTTAACCGTTGGGGCATCAAACGACCTCCAAATGGAACTAAATTTGACAGGCGGCCTACCGGTGATGTACCAAGGCCACTTGAAAAATCTCGGCCCATTCCGAGAACATTTTTCTCCCGCTCACGAAACGAGATTTGAGAGGTGCAACGGGTGCATGTGTGAGTGTCGGATTCCGAAACGGACAACGGCCAAAATGACCGGATGCATGAGACAAACACGAATGCAAATGAGATGCACACGATGACATGAGATTAAATGCATGACATGAACAAAATGTAAAACGAGGAACAAAACCCAACCACGAAGGATATAACATATCACATAGCCTGAAAAATGGCAAGAGTTGAAGTTACAATTATGGAATGTTACATCCGGGGCATTACAACTCTCCACCACTACAAGAGGATCTCGACCCAAGATCTAGGACTGAAAGAACTCCGGATATTCGGAACGGAGGTGATCCTCACACTCCCAGGTGGCTTCTCGGTCGAAATGGTGAGACCACTTAACTTCCAGGAATTTGATCGACTTGTTGCAAGTTTTACGCTCGGTTTCTTCAAGAATGGCAACGGGATGCTCATGATAAGATAAATCTTCTTGGAGGTCAATCTCTTCGAAGTTGATAGTGTGATTGGGCGTCTTGAAGCACTTGCGAAGTTGTGACATGTGAAACACTTCGTGCACATTTGCGAAGTTGGACGGGAGCTCAAGTTGATAGGCGAGGTCGCCTCTTTTGCCAATGATCTTGAAAGGACCCACGTATCTCAGGGCGAGCTTCCCTTTGATACCGAAGCGTTGAGTGCCTTCCATTGGAGAGACGCGGAGGTAGACATGGTCTCCGATCTCGAAAGCCAAGTCACGGTGCTTGCTATCATAGTAACTCTTCTAGCGCGATTGCGCGGTTTTCAGATTTTCATGGATGACTTTGCACATTTCTTCAGCTTCTTTGACCAAGTTATTGCCAAGAAGTTGGCGTTCACCAGTCTCGAACCAATTGGGAGGAGTACGACACTTTCTGCCATATAGAATTTCAAATGGGGCCTTGCCCGAACTTGCTTGGAAGCTGTTGTTGTAGGAGAACTCGGCATATGGGAGGCAATCTTCCCACTTCATACCGAAAGAGATGATACAAGCCACTTGTTTGAGGATGGAAAGCCATGCTAAAGCGAATGTTTGTGCCCATGGCCTTCTGGAAGGAGTCCCAGAACTTGAAAGTGAAAATGCTTCCACGGTTTGAAGAGATCAATTACGGAATTTCGTGCAACAACGAGACAATTCTGGAGGTGTATAGCTCTGCCAACAGAGCTGTCGTCATAGATTCTTTGATTGGAAGGAAATGCGCCACTTTTGTAAGCTTGTCAATGACAACGAAGAGAGCATCATTCCCATGCTTGGACTTGGGAAATCCAGTGTCAAAGTCCATTTCAATATGATCAAACTTCCATTCTGGAATAGCAAGAGGTTGGAGGAGACCAGCTGATCATTGGTGTTCCGCTTTCACCCTTCGGCAGACATCACATTCATTCATGAATTGACCAATCTCTCACTTCATGATACGTCTCCAACGTATCTATAAATTTTGATTGTTGCATGCTATTATATTATATGTTTTGGATATTTAATGGGCTTTAATATGGTCTTTTATATTGTTTTTGGGACTAACCTATTAACCGGAGGCCTAGTGCCAGTTTCTATTTTTTTTTGCCTATTTTAGTGTTTCGTAGAAAAGGAATACCAAATGGAATCCAAACGTTTGCGATGATCTTTCTTGGACCGAAAGCAAACCAGGATACTTGGAGTGGAAGCCTGGAACTCCTTGAGGCGACCATGAGGCGGGAGGGCGCACCCAGGGGGTAGGCGCGCCCCACCCTCATGGGCCCAACGTATCTCCACTGACATACTTCTTTCGCCTATATATATACTCTTATACCCTAGAAACATCAGTGGGAGCCATGAAACCACTTTTCCACCACCGCAACCTTCTGTACCCGTGAGATCCCATCTTGGGGCCTTTTTGGGCGATCTGCCGGAGGGGGAATCGATCATGGAGGGCTTCTACATCAACACCGTAGCCTCTCCGATGAAGCGTGAGTAGTTTACCACAAACCTTCGGGTCCATAGTTATTAGCTAGATGGCTTCTTCTCTCTCTTTGATCTTGAATACAAAGTTATCCTCGATGTTCTTGGAGATCTATTCAATGTAATACTCTTTTGCGGCGTGTTCGCCAAGATCCGATGAATTGTGGATTTATGAACTTGATTATCTTTGAATATTATTTGGTTCTTCTCTGAATTCTTATATGCATGATTTGATATCTTTGCAAGTCTCTTTGAATTATCGGTTTAGTTTGGCCTACTAGATTGATCTTTCTTGCAATGGGAGAAGTGCTTAGCTTTGGGTTCAATATTGCGGTGTCCTTTCCCAGTGACAGTAGGGGCAGCAAGACACGTATTGTATTGTTGCCATCAAGGATAAAAAGATGGGGTTTATATCATATTGCTTGAGTTTATCCCTCTACATCATCTCATCTTGCTTAATGTGTTACTTTGTTCTTATGAACTTAATACTCTAGATGCATGCTAGATAGCGGTCGATGTGTGGAGTAATAGTAGTAGATGTAGAATCCTTTTGATCTACTTGACACGGACATGATGCCTATATTCATGATCATTGCCTTAGATATCTTCATAACTATGTGTTTTTCTATCAATTGCTCAGCAGTAATTTGTTCACCCACCGTAATACATGCTATCTTGAGAGAAGCCACTAGTGAAACCTATGGCCCATGGGTCTCTTTCTTATTATATTGCATCTCTTTTATTTACATCGCATCTCATTTACTATTTTGCAATGTTTACTTTCCAATCTATACAACAAAAATACCAAAAATATTTACTTTACTATCTTTATCAGATCTCACTTTTGCGAGTGAACGTGAAGGGATTGACAACCTCTTTATCGCGTTCGTTGCAAGGTTCTTGATTGTTTGTGCAGGTACTAGGTGACTTGTGCGTTGTCTCCTACTGGATTGATACCTTGGTTCTCAAAAATTGAGGGAAATACTTATGCTACTTTGTTGCATCACCCTTTCCTCTTGAAGGGAAAACCAACACATGCTCAAGAGGTAGCAAGAAGGATTTCTGGCGCCGTTGCCGGGGAGATCTATGCCAAGTCAAGACATACCAAGTACCCATCATAAACTCTTCTCCCTCGAATTACATTATTTGCCATTCGCCTCTCATTTTCCTCTCCCCCACTTCTAAAAAGATTTTTGAAAACCTTTGGCTTTTTCTTCCCCCTCTTTCGTTCGTCTCTTTTTGCTTGCTTCTTGTGAGTCCATGTGTTAGATCGTTTGTTTCGCCTTCATGGCTAGTTCTCCTATCATTGTTAATACTCCCGATAATGAAGTTCTGAATTTTAAATAAGGGGAGCGAGAAAACCTAAAAGATTCTTGGTATAGAATTTGCAATGCTCAAAATAGATCTACCAGGAAGCAATCTACTTCTATCTTCTTTGCAATTTTTATGTAGGCATCACTCCTTAGAATAGATATGTTCTTGACACCATTACCGGAGGGAATTTCTTGGGAAGCCATACTTTTGATTCTTATAATGCTATGATAGATTTGTTAGGCCCACCACCTCTTTTGGTCAATGGAACTATTTTAACTTTGGAACATGTGATGCAAAGGCTTGATATTATTGAAAATAAAATTGCCACTGTAGAGTTAATCGAAAATTTGGATAAAAAGATCCACAACCAAATTACTCAATATGGATCTAAGGTAGGAGTTACTCTGAAAAATCTTAAGGAAAAGGAACCCATAGTTAATGAGAAGATAGACCAAGATTCCTCTAGAATTGATAAACTCGAGGATATCATTGCCAACTTGGGGTCCGCTTTCTCTGCCGTTAAAAATACCTCAAATACTCCTCCTACCAAAGTTGCCAAGTTTATCTATGTTCCTAAAAATAAGGGTGAATCTTCTAGTAAGAAAAATGAAGACCTCAAATCAATAAGTGTTCACCCCAACTTTTTCGATATCATTAAGTAACCTTTTGCTACAAATGAATTTCTTGATTTCCTACCTAGGAGTTTGATAATTAGAAAAAACAAAGAAACTCATAAGGGTTATAAGTGTTCAATTGAATAATTGCATACCGAAGATGACAATACCTAGATCTATTCTTGTTTTTATGCCTAGCTAGGGGTGTTAAACGACAGCGCTTGTTGGGAGGCAACCCAACTTTATTTTTGTTCTTTACTTTTTGTTCCTGTTTAGTAATAAATAATTTATCTAGCCTCTGTTATGATTGTGTTTTTTTATGTTTTAATTAGTGTTTGTGACAAGTAAAGCCTTTAGGATCTTCTTGGGTGATTGTTGTTTGATCTTGCTGATAAAAACAGAAAGTATGCGCTCGCGAAAATAATATTCATTTTTTTACTACAGAGCGATAAAATACCAATTCCAACTTCAGTAGATAAATATATATATTTTCCTGGTCTTCCTAAGTTTTCAGAATTTTTGGAGTTACAAAAGTATTCGAAACCTCCAGATTACTACAGATTGTTCTGTTTTTGACAAATTCTGTTTTTCGCGTGTTGTTTGCTTATTTTGATGCATCTATGGTAGTATCAGAGGGTATGAACCATAGAGAAGTTGGAATACAGTAGGTTTAACACCAATATAAAGAAATAATGATTTCATTACAGTACCTTAAAGTGGTGGTTTATTTTCTTATACTAACGGAGCTCATGAGATTTTGTGTTGTGAAGTTTTCAAGTTTTTTGGGTAAAGATTTGATGGATTTTGGAATAACGAGTGGCAAGACCCTAAGCTTGGGGATGCACAAGGCACCCCAAGGTAAAATTCAAGGACAACCAAAAGCCTAAGCTTGGGGATGCCCCAGAAGGCATCCCCTCTTTCGTCTTCGTCTATCGGTAACTTTACTTGAGGCTATATTTTTATTCACCACATGATATGTGTTTTACTTGGAGAGTCTTCTATGATTTGATTCTTTGCTTTCTCGTTTACCACAATCATCCTTGTTGTACACACCTTATGGGAGATACACGCATGAATCGGAATTTATTAGAATACTCTATGTACTCCACTTATATCTTTTGAGCTATACAATTTTGCTCTAGTGCTTCACTTATATCTTTTTAGAGCACGGTGGTGGTTTTATTTTATAGAAATTATTGATCTCTCATGCTTCACTTATATTATTTTGAGATTCCTTTAGAACAGCATGGTAATTTGCTTTGGCTATAAAACTAGTCCTAATATGATGGGCATCCAAGATGGGTATATTAAAAACTTTCATATAAAGTGCGTTGAATACTATGAGAAGTTTGATGCTTGATGATTGTTTTGAGACATGAGGATGGTGATATTAGAATCATGCTAGTAAATTAATTGTGAATTTGAAAAATACTTTTGTTGAGGTTTGCAAATCCTGTAGCATGCACGTATGGTAACCGTTGTGTAACAAATTTGAAGCATGAGGTATTTCTTTGATTGTCTACCTTATGAGTGGCGGTCGGGGACGAGCGATGGTCTTTTCCTACCAATCTATCCCCCTAGGAGCATGCACATAGTGCTTGGTTTTTGATGATGTGTAGATTTTTGCAATAAGTATGTGAGTTCTTTATGACTAATGTTGAGTCCATGGATTATACGCACTCTCATCCTTCCACCATTGCTAGCCTCTCTAGTACCGCGCAACTTTCGCCGATACCATAAACCCACCATTTACCTTCCTCAAAACAGCCAACATACCTACCTATTATGGCATTTCCATAGCCATTCCGAGATATATTGCCATGCAACCTTCCACCGTTCCATTTATTATGACACGCTCCATCATTGTCATATTGCCTTGCATGATCATGTAGTTGACATCGTACTTGTGGCAAAGCCACCATTCATAATTTTTTCATACATGTCACTCTTGATTCATTGCACATCTCGATACACCATCGGAGGCATTTATATAGAGTCATATTTTGTTCTAAGTATGGAGTAGTAATCCTTGAGTTGTAAATAAATAGAAGTGTGATGATCATCATTATTAGAGCATTTTCCCGTGTGAGGAAATAAAAAAAGAGGAAAGGCCAAAAAAAGAGATGGCCCAAAAAAGAGAGAAACAGAGAGAAGGGACAATGCTACTATCCTTTTTCCACACTTGTGCTTCAAAGTAGCACCATGATCTTCATGATAGAGACACTACAAAAAAAAGACACATCCGTGACATTTTGGGCTGAACGAAAAAAAATTTGTCATACCTATGACACTTCTCTAATGATAATTGTGACAAAACCCGGTATCATCTTAGCTGTGGTGGGGTCCTACTTCTATGACAAAAAATGGGCTTTTCGTCCTGGGTGGGCCGAAGACGCAGCTGCATGACATTCTTTGGGCCGCCCATGACAGAAAAAACCATGGTAGAAGCTAGGGCATGGAAAATATCGGGGAGTCCCCGGTTACGGTGGGTGGTTGGGAGCCGAGCGATGCACGTTTCTCTCGTACGTACGCGTGTGTGCGCGAAGCATTGGGCTCTAACTGAACCCGAGCGAGGCGTTGGGCTCTAACTGAACCCGAGCGATTGCACTGTAGGCTACGCGTTATTGAACCCGAGCGATCGATCGATGGCTGTTAACTGAACCCGACCGAGCGATTCCTTCGCTACTACTGCTAACTGAAGCCGATCGATGCTGCCTCTGGATGAACAATGAGTGTTGCAGAGGGGTTTGGATGAACAGTTCCCGGTGGGGGTGGATGAACATGACCCCGTGGTGTTGCCTCTGGATGAACAGTACCCTGATCGATCGAGCCGGTTGGGGCTGGATGAACAGGACCCCGTGGAGGGCAGGATGAACAGGACCACCCCGTGGAGGGCAGGATGAACAGTAGACGGTGGAGGGAAGGATGAACAGCAGCCCGTGGAGCGGTGGTTGAACAGGAGCCCGTGGAGAGGGCTGGTTGAACAGTAGCCGATGGAGTAGCGCGAGGTGGAGGCTGGATGAAGAGGAGCCTGTGGATGAACTATCGCAGGTGGAGGCTGGAGGAGGTCGACGGTGGATGAACAGTAGCCCGTGGAGGCTGGAGGGGGTCGACGGTGGAGATGAACAGTATCCCGTGGAGTCCTGTTTTGCAGTACGCCACACCCCTCCCGATGAACAGGACCCCCGTTTGGACCGTAGCGCTCCAACACAAGTCCGTTTCCTCCGTTTTGCGGTACGCCACACCCCTCCCGATCAACATGACCCCCATCTCAACTGTAGGAGGTCCATTTCCTCCGTTTTGCGGTATGCCAGACCCCTCCCGATGAATAGATCCCGTTTCGAACGTGGCCGGTCGAACACAAGGTTGTTTCCTCCGTTCTGCGATACGCCAGGCCTCATTTCCATCGGATGTTCCATCCAAGCCCTCCCGATGAACACGACGACACATTCCATTCCGACCCAGCCGATTGGCTCTTCATGAACATGACGATGATGCTGTTTCTCCGTTCCGACCCAGCCATGTACACGAGCCCTGGCTGTACATACGTGCGAGTAGGCGTTCGAGCCCCCGCCCGTATGTACGTATGTGGCCGTATTTACTTTCTTGCACCCTGGCCGTTGTACGTACATGTACCTGCTACGTGTGCGCCTCTACTACAACACGTGCACGCCTCTACATCGACCAGTATGTACGTACACGTTGGCGACCAAAATGACAACACTACGTACACTTTGACCAGGTGGGTCCCGGCTGTCAGGCACTTCCTTGTGTGCGAAGATGTAGCTGGTGGGTCCCAGCAATCAGGGGGGCGAATCATTTTTTTGCCCGGGCGCACTTCCTTGTGTGCGAAGATGTAGCTGGTGGGTCCCAACAGTCAGGGGGAAACGTTTTTTCGCGAAATACGGTGGCCCATTCGGTGGGTCCCCGCTGTCAGGTGGAGGAATAATTATGTTGCGCGTAAAAAGGAGGCACTTCCTTGCTGCGGCCGTGGACCGAGCTGTCAGCCTCTCCACATATAGTCCACGTCCGATGGAAGCCGTTCCTTGACCACGTTGACCATGCCGCGCCGAGAGCACCAGGGCGGTGGACGACGGCGAGGCCTAGGTAGGGGACGACGCAGAGCTAGGGAAGACGCGGCAATGGAAGCCCGCGCGGAGAGGAGTACGAGGGTTCACTTGTTTGGCTGCGGTGTGAGGCTGTTGTCGCCACAGGGCCTGGCCAGTGGTGGGAATAGTTGGGGGCGGTGAGGCCTCCGCGGCCGCACAGCCGGCCACGGGAGGCAGGAGCATGCGGCATGACCGACGCTGCTTTGGGCGGCTGGAGCAAGAAGACCATAGGTTGGAGAAGCACTACGGCCGTTGGATGGACATCGTATGGTCACTGGAGCTAAAACCATGCATATTGACTAAGTTGACAAAGCCCTCCGTCCCCGTCAACTTAGTAGGCCCACAAGTCAGCCTCCCACTATACTGGGTCCCAGCTAGTAGGGGGAGGTATTCATTTTTTTGTGCGTAATAAGGAGGCACTTCCTTGCGTGCAAAGATATAGCTGGTGGGTCCGAGCTGTCAGCGGCGGTAACATTTTTTCGCGAAATACAGAGGCCCTTTCGATGGGTCCCAGATGTCAGGTGGAGGAATCATTATTTTGTGCGTAATAAGGAGGCATTTCCTTGCGTGCGCCCGTGACCCAGCTGTCAGCCTCTTCACGTACAGTCCACTTCAAATGCATGTCGATCGTTGACCACGTTGACCAGGCCGCGCCGAGAGCACGTCGGCCATTGGATGGACATCCAACAGTCACTGCTGCTAGAATTGTGTGTTGACTCACAAAGCCTTGCGTAAACAAGTCAACCTCGAAATCTGTGGCGTGTACATCCCATTTGCTATTATTTTTTATTTTTTGCTCATTTTCTAATTCATATGGAATTTATTGTAGCCCGTTTTCCATTTTTAGAATTGCTGCCCATTTTCTGGTTAGTACCAGGGTTGAAAAAATTAACTAAATATGTGGGAAATTTTTAAAATTCGCAAATTTTTGCTGGCGAACAAAATATTCTTAATCCAAAAATTAGTAGCCATACTAAAACAAATTTTAAAATAAATTATTACTATGTCATGTTAAATCCAATGAAATACGTATAAGATATCAGTGAAGAACAAAAACAAAAAAAGAAACTAATATCCCATTTGCTATAATTTTTTTGGAATTTTCATCCCCTTTTGATATTACTTTTAACAGACACTGACCATACTCTTTGGCCAAGCTGGAATGCATCCCTCCTCATCTTGAAAGATTTGCAGCCCAGTAAGTCGGACAAAACAAATAGGCCTAGCTTGGGTATTCTTCAAAAAGAAATACACGGGCCATAGAGACCACACAACCCAGTTTATAGCCTGCTCCTCCGAAATACTACTAAAAAAAGTTGTGCAATTCTGTCATTAATTGACTATATGTTGAAAATGATGTGGGTCCCAGATATCAGCAGGGTGGATTAGAGTAAAAAACGAGGGGTTCATCTGAGTAGTAAAAGAGGCGCTTGCTTGTGTTCGGGAGTGGACCTGGTGGGTCCGTACTATCATACTCACAACTACAGTCCTCTCCCGATTCACTATGTTGACAGGGACCATTTCGAAAAAAAACTATGTTGACAGGGCCGGACGGCGGCGCCGCGGGGAGCGCACCAAGGCGGAGGATAAAGTGATGCCGCCAATGTGTTGGGCTGGGTTGGACATTCTTATTGAAAAATAAAAATGGACCGGATCTATTTACGACGTTGACTACAATTTGCATGGGTCCGCTGGTTGCAGGAAGAAAATGCTGGGAGGAAGAAGACTGGTCGCTATCTTTGCCGAAGAATAATATCGACTGAATGTAATGATACTATCATAGGAAATAATATCCTCCTATTAAATCGTGAATTTAAAGAACTGGTGCATGAGCATTTAGCTTTATTTATTTACTTACTTATTTATGTTTAGGGGACCATGACCATGTACCTGGGCCGGATTCATGTGAGAGCCTCCCTTCCAGTTAATTATGGGCTTCTCTATTGGGCCTTCATCAGTGGGCTGCATGTTATCAACAAGTGGAAAATGTGTTCCGTACGAAAAATAGTATGCGCTACGTACGGTACGGGGCACTAAAGGATCGAACCATGCAACGACTTCCAAAACATTGTGTTTGTCGTTCTAACAACACATTTATTCAACTAACAGATGAAATATACTACTGATTGTACATTGAAAACAGCAGCAGCAGCAACCAGGGCTGGGGGTGCAACAGAAGCAGTAAGCAGGCCAAAAGAGTGAAGACGCGACTCTCTCTTCCAAACCAAACGTCAGCCATCATTACAAAAGGTCTACCAAAAAAGAACAAGTGTATGCATGAAACTAAATAAAGATCCTACTACACCAAGTGTACGCATCTAACTAACTGGCTCAGTTAGACGTTACTATTTATTAGGCTGTGGAGATTGGCTGACGGCTTGAACCAGATGGGTGCCTGACGGGGGAAACTCTAGCCAGCAGGTCGAAGTCTGATACTTGCGACCCTCTCTCCTACTTTGGGCTGCAGAGCGTGGTGGCACATATCAGGGTATGGTGCATGCAGAGATGCATGGTACGCTGTGTACACACAGTTTTGCCTGATGAACGAAACCGCGTTACCATCATGATCCTTGCTGTTGGTTATCTCCTGGTTAATCGGATAATTCAGTCTGACAAACAGAGAGCGTGTACCAAGGCTACTTACCAACCTCCAGTCAAAAATTCCTGAAGGCCCAGAGAAGCTGGGATCCTGCTCAAAGACCTTGTAGTGACTGTGATTGTATTCCGCGAAACGACACGTCTGGTACGTGCGAACGATCATCAATCGTTCGTCGTCGTCTGATCGAGCCAGGAACCACCTGCAACTGTCATGCCGCTTTTCTTTGAAAGTTTCTGGGATTAGGAAGGGTAGGGACACCAGGCGGCCTGCAACATCATATCAAGTTGGAGTCAAATAACCCACACAAAAAAATTTGGAGTCAAATAAAAAAGGGCTCTTGATGTAGTCAATCTTAAGAACAGCATGTTATGAGCATGAATATTTTTTCAGTAAATGTTGATAGTAATATAAGCAAGCCATCATGATATCATAGGAAAGTAACATAAAAAAAGTTGGAGTCAAATAAAAAAGGGCTCTTTGATGTAGTCAATCTTAAGAACAACATGTTATGAGCATGAATACTTTTTCAGTAAATGTTGATGGTAATATAAGCAAGCCATCATGATATCATAGGAAAGTAACATACTGGTGTAACAACCATTTATAGCGATGACTAGAGTAGGCCAGCAATACGTCCAACCATAGAAGGAGTCGACAGAGTAAATGAAGCCCTTGTGTTCAATGGCATCAGAGAACCATGGAGGATGTATGATCCTGCGATGGAGTGCAGATTTATCCACTTACCGCAGTGACCTGTCAGATAGGAGAGACCGCGGTTGAAGAACGCAATTAGCCTGAAGTCTTTATAATTCACAGATCTTGTGGGCACTTGGAAGATTACAACCTTGAGCAAATCAAACTTGGTATCATGTAGGCTACTATAAGATTCCGAGTATTCTGGGCCGCGGTGCCAAAGCAGTGCAGTGTTAATCGAAGGAAGGGGGGTCAATCGCCGGGTGTAGACCTCCACGAGCATCTAGCTGCCGCGACCGTCGACGAGCACCATCCAAGACGTGTTCATGTCGACCCAGTACATACCATTAATGTAGTTGAGCGTGACGGGAATCAGATCACAGTCAAGGGGGTTTATGCTCGCCACCCTATGATTGTTATGCTGCGTGACACGCCGTTTCTGAAGATCAGGCGACATCAGCAAGCAAGGAGCTGGCTTAAAAAGCTCCGGCCAGAGGGTTTTGAGTAAACGGTACAGCCTTGACGAGCATGCAGCGAGCGGCATGGTACTAAGATTGTCCACACGCGAAACAATGAGCTTGATTACCTCTGTGGGGAGCGAAATCCAGCGACTCTTTCAGCGGACGTTGCTCGGTTCTGCCATTGTTAGTGCTTGGGTTTCGGACGAGGGGGGCACCTTAGCGGGGATGGAAGATTGGACGAGGGGGGAGGCGCCTTACCGGGAATGGAAGAGCGGACAAAGATGGAGAAGCGAATATGTGCTGCGGGAAGTGGACAGGTGATGATGACTACGGCACACCGCTTGACTTATGAGACGCATACCAGAAGCGTAGGGTCATATCGAAGTCAGACAACTTGCTTGAGTGATCACAGTACTGGTACTCCCTACAATACCTGCTACCATGCCCTAACTTGCTTGAGTAGAGTAGTAGTGGAGTAGGATTCGCTGGAGGATCAGCGCCGCCTGCTAGTCTCAGAGGAGGACGGCAGCGTCTTCCTCTTGATCGTGGCCACTGGCGAGGCCCGCGCAGGCCGCCGCCACATCTCTGTAGTGTGCGTCAGGGGCGACGCCGCTGACGCTGACACTGACACGAGGCCGATTTATGGGTGTGTGCTCACTATTACTACCCCTTGGAGGTACGTGGGCGGCAACACTGGCTACGTCAAGCTGACTTGGACTCTGCCGAGCTGGGACCTTCCCGCCAATGTGGACATGGAAGATGCATGGTATTATTTGGCCCCCAACAATGTGCATGGGAACTCCAAGGAGGTTCACCTGGACATCTGCATTACTAAGTTAAATGTTGATCATTAGTCTTCGCACAATGTAATCCGCTGTCTAAGCATGTGGAGACTTCCATGCATGATCTTGCTCTATTGGAGTATCGCACATGAATAAAAGTATATCCATTTATCGTTTAGTCTAGAATCTTCCATGTATGAATTTTTACTACAGTACTAGTGAAAGACTTATGATGAACCATTTCTTACATATCCTCTGCCCCCTTCCAAGTCATCCTGATTTAATCCCTCCGTCTAGGTGCATAAGGGCATGGTTAATACTTAAATAGTATAGCCAACTGTTGACTATAAGAAAGTGCCATGTCATCTGTAGCCAACATGTATAACAATGGATACCCAAAAACTAATTCTTCAAGATCATTTCCTGCAAAGCACAATAAGAGTTATTTCTTCACATGTTTTGGATGCAGGTTGAACAGTTGAACACTTTTGTTTGCAAAAGATACTTTTTTTATCTATTTCACCCGGATGTTTGTGAGCTCTAGAGATGAGATAATATCCGAACAAACCTATCGATACCCGTTACACATGAGATGACCCCCACATCCTTTGTCAAAATAAACAACTTCCCGATCAATGCATTTCACTCTTCCGTGCAATGCACGGGCACCTTACTATAGATTAGTACGACCAAAAATTGAACTAACATTATATATAGTACGATAAATGATGATGCATGTCACCTAAAATTATATCATTGAAAACTATGTTCAAATACAAATCAAACGATATTGTATTTGTTGACATGCACTAACATTTTGTCAGTTAACAGTCAAATTCAATGGGGGATAAACCACGACCGATTAGTAGTACTAGTGTAGAGGGCGGCGCTGCACGGGAGTCTCACCCCGCTCGTGGCGCGGCAGTAAAGCCGTCATATCACAAAACCCAACCACTCCCAGTAATAAGTAGCCTCATAAAATAAACGGACAAGCAACCATCACATCCCTCCGTATTTTTTACATTTCCTCTCTCTGCATTTACTTTCTCCGGTTCATCTCGCACACTCGATCCCTAGCTACTACTCCTAGTATCCCTAGCTACTACTCCTAGGGCCAGTTCTTTTGGCGGCTTCCCCAGCTTTTCCCATAATACTAGTCACAGTGGAGAGTAACATTAAGGCGCCTCACTCATTTATTTGGGCTTCTAAACTACTATTAGTAGTATCCCCGTCCTGGTTTATTCCTCACCATTGTAATTTGTGCTAAATTTTGACCAAAGATTTAACTGATAAAATGTTAGTGCATGTGACATGCACTAACATTTCATTAGTTAAATTTATGATCAAACTTTGACACAGATTACAATGGGGACCAATAAACCAGGATGGAGGTAGTAGTTATGGGATTACTAATCTAGAAGCCTAAAAGAAATGGCCCTGGTACCCCTACTAGTAGTAGTACTCAAGTTGGAATTTCGATTGCACGACACAACTTGTTAGGCAAAAAATTCGATACAGGGTATAGGAAGCAGTTTGGGAATTTGCATGCCTTTCCAACCAGTGAGATACTCCGTACGAAGTACGACAGAGAAATAACCACAGAGAAGGAAGCTAAAAGTAAACAATCAAATGAGCATTTTTGCATTGAATCGTTTCACAAGCTTGACTAGTGTCGTTTTTCTACTTTTACAAAAACCGCATCGTAATGTTAAAACGTGCATTTGCACGTACATAAGTAATAGTAGTACTCCCTCCGTCTAGGTGTATAAGTCTTCCCTCCTTCTTGGTCATGGTGCACAACCAAAGATGACTTATTGACCTAGACGTAGGGAGTAGCACAGTCTGCAAGCATATATATATAGAGATGTGTAGTGCGATAGTATATAGTAAAGTTTGTTCTATATGCATGTACTTGCAAAATGCGTACGAATACACAAGGTTTACAAACTTTCCCTTTTACATACTTAATTAAGGACGCTAATAATTCCTGAACGTTCGGGATTTATCATTTGTGTCCCAAAACTAATGAGATCGCCTTACGAAACAAAAATTATACTCCTAAAAGCCACAGCGCTCGCAGGAGAGCTTGCGGCGCGCCACGAGTGCCCTGGTGCATGGCCGTTTCCCAGCGCGCCGACACACCGCCTCTTCCTCAGCCTCGCAACTCGCGAGGTGATCCGGCGCCAACAGGTACTCCTCCTCACTGGAAGCGTGCACCCGGTCGACGCACCGCCAAGCGTAGATGAGGCACTTGGGCCCGACTGCACTCAGGGCGTCGGGACGGGCGTCCTCCGCCACCCTCACGGCCCTCGCACGAGCCTTCTGCCAAAGAGACAATTGCCTGACTCTCTTGGACGCGATATAGGCCTCCCAGGCAGCTTGTTCCATAGTGCGCTTCTCTTCCTCGGCCTTCTTCTCGGCCTCTATTTTGGCGCGCTCTACTGGAGGCAAAGCCTCCCACAAGGCGAGATCCATTTCTTTCCAAAGCTCGTCAAGGATGGGGGGCTCAGCGGGCGGCGTGGCGTTCTCCTCATAGCGGGGAGCCGGCGCGTCCTCCGACGCGTGTGCTGGCGAGATTGGGAATGCCGACGCGTCCACCTCGACGCGCCGCCACGAGGAGCGGAATGCCGACACATCCTCCTCAACTAGTGGCAGCGAGGAACGGAACGGCGACGCGTCGCGTCGTGGCGAGGAGCGGAACACCGACGCGTCCTCCTCGACTAGTGGTGGCGAGGAACGGAACGGCGACGCGTGACCGTCCGCGCGGTGCAGCAAGGGGCACCTAGGGCTTGGGAGGGGCGATGCCATGGTGGTCGACGTGAGAGGGAGGGGGAGGAGATAGCGATGAACATGAACGTGAGGGGGAGGAGATAGCGATGTCGTGGGAGGCGCACTATTTATAGCGAGCAATGGCACACCTATGTAAGATATGGACTGAGCTACACTGACTTAACTGCAGGTCCAGTTGCGTCACTGACATGTGGGCCAGACCCCTGCTACCTCTTGAGCACTGCGTTGGTTTTCCCTTGAAGAGGAAAGGGTGATGTAGCAAAGTAGCGTAAGTATTTCCCTCAGTTTTTGAGAACCAAGGTATCAATCCAGTAGGAGGCCACGCACGAGTCCCTCGCACCTACACAAACAAATAAATCCTCGCAACCAACGCGATAAGGGGTTGTCAATCCCTACACGGTCACTTACGAGAGTGAGATCTGATAGATATGATAAGATAATATTTTTGGTATTTTTTATGATAAAGATGCAAAGTAAAATAAAAGGCAATGAAAATAACTAAGTGTTGAAAGATTAATATGATGGAAAATAGACCCGGGGGCCATAGGTTTCACTAGTGGCTTCTCTCAAGAGCATAAGTATTCACGGTGGGTAAACAAATTACTGTTGAGCAATTGATAGAATTGAGCATAGTTATGAGAATATCTAGGTATGATCATGTATATAGGCATCACGTCCGAGACAAGTAGACCGACTCCTGCCTGCATCTACTACTATTACTCCACTCATCGACCGCTATCCAGCATGCATCTAGAGTATTAAGTTCATGAAAACAGAGTAGCGCCTTAAGCAAGATGACATGATGTAGAGGGATAAATTCATGCAATATGATAAAAAAACCCATCTTGTTATCCTCGATGGCAACAATACAATACGTGCCTTGCTGCCCCTACTGTCATTGGGAAAGGACACCACAAGATTGAACCCAAAGCTAAGCACTTCTCCCAATGCAAGAAAGATCAATCTAGTAGGCCAAACCAAACTGATAATTCGAAGAGACTTGCAAAGATAACCAATCATACATAAAAGAATTCAGAGAAGATTCAAATATTGTTCATAGATAATCTTGATCATAAACCCACAATTCATCGGTCTCAACAAACACACCGCAAAAAGAAGATTACATCGAATAGATCTCCACAAGAGAGGGGGAGAACATTGTATTGAGATCCAAAAAGAGAGAAGAAGCCATCTAGCTAATAACTATGGACCCGAAGGTCTGAGGTAAACTACTCACACTTCATTGGAGAGGCTATGGTGTTGATGTAGAAGCCCTCCGTTATGGATGCACCCTCCGGCGGAGCTCCGGAACAGGCCCCATGATGGGATCTCGTGGATACAGAAAGTTACGGCGGTGGAATTAGGTTTTTGGCTCCGTCTCTGATCATTTGGGGGTACATAGGTATATATAGGAGGAAGGAGTACGTCGGTGGAGCAACAGGGGGCCCACGAGGGTGGAGGGCGCGCCTGGGGGTTTGGCACGCCCCCTACCTTTTGGCTTCCTCCTTTATTTCTTGACGTAGGGTCCAAGTCTCCTGGATCATGTTCGTTCCGAAAATCACGTTCCTGAAGGTTTCATTCCGTTTGGACCCCGTTGGATATTCCTTTTCTGCGAAACTCAGAAATAGGCAAAAAAACATCAATTCTGGGCTGGGCCTCCGGTTAATAGGTTAGTCCCAAAAATAATATAAAAGTGGATAATAAAGTCCAATAATGTCCAAAACAGTAGATAATATAGCATGGAGCAATCAAAAATTATAGATATGTTGGAGACGTATCAAGCATCCCCAAGCTTAATTCCTGCTCGTCCTCGAGTAGGTAAATGATAAAAGATAATTTTGATGCGGAGTGCTACTTGGCATACTTTTAATGTAATTCTTTATTAATTGTGGTATGAATATTCAGATCCGAAAGATTCAAGATAAAAGTTCATATTGACATAAAAATAATAATACCTCAAGCATACTAACTAAGCAATTATGTTTTCTCAAAATAACATGGCCAAAGAAAGTTCATCCCTGCAAAATCATATAGTTTAGTCATGCTCCATTTTCGTCACACAAGAATGCTCTCATCATGCACAACCCCGATGACAAGCCAAGCAATTGTTTCATACTTTAGTAATCTCAAACCTATAAACTTTCACACAATATATGAGTGCGAGCCATGGACATAGCACTATGGGTGGAATAGAATATGATGATGGGGGTTATGTGGAGAAGACAAAAAGGAGAAAGTCTCACATCAACGAGGCTAATCAATGGGCTATGGAGATGCCCATCGATTGATGTTAATGCAAGGAGTAGGGATTGCCATGCAATGGATGCACTAGAGCTATAAATATATGAAAGCTCAACAAAAGAAACTAAGTGGGTGTGCATCCAACTTGCTTGCTCACGAAGACCTAGGGCACTTGAGGAGGCCCATTGTTGGAATATACAAGCCAAGTTCTGTAATGGAAAATTCCCACTAGTATATGAAAGTGACAAAACAAAAGACTCTCTATCATCAAGATCATGGTGCTACTTTGAAGCACAAGTGTGGCAAAGGATAGTAGCATTGTCCCTTCTCTCTTTTTCTCTCCTTTTTTTATTTTTTCTTTGGGCCTTCTCTTCATTTTTTATGGCCTTTCTCTCACCTTTTTTTAATTCCTCACTTGGGACAATGCTCTAGAAAATGATGATCATCACACTTCTATTTATTTACAACTCAATGATTACAACTCGATGCTAGAACAAAAGATGACTCTATATGAATGCCTCTGGCAATGTACCGGGATATGCAATGAACCAAGAGTGACATGTATGAAAGAATTATGAACGGTGGCTTTGCCACAAATACTATGTCAACTACATGATCATGCTAAGCAATATGACAATGATGAATGTGTCATGATAACCGGAATGGTGGAAAGTTGCATGGCAATATATCTCGGAATGGCTATGGAAATGCCATAATAGGTAGGTATGGTGGCTGTTTTGAGGAATATATAAGGAGGTTTATGTGTGAAAGAGCGTATCATATCACGGGGTTTGGATGCACCGGCGAAGTTTGCACCAACTCTCAATGTGAGAAAGGGCAATGCACGGTACCGAAGAGGCTAGCAATGATGGAAGGGTGAGAGTGCGTATAATCCATGGACTCGATATTATTCATAAAGAACTCACATACTTATTGCAAAAAACTACAAGTTATCAAAAACCAAGCACTACGCGCATGCTCCTAGGGGGATAGATTGGTAGGAAAAGACCATCGCTTGTCCCAACTGCCACTCATTAGGAGGACAATCAAAGAACACCTCATGTTTCAAATTTGTTACATAACGTTTACCATACGTGCATGCTACGGGACTTGCAAACTTCAACACAAGCATTTCTCAAATTCACAACTACTCAACTAGCACGACTTTGATATTATTACTTCCATATCTCAAAACAATCATCAAGCATCAAACTTCTCTTGGTATTCAAAACACTCATAAGAATTTTTTTACTAATCTTGAATACCTAGCATATTAGGATTATTTAAGCAAATTACCATGCTATTTAAGAATCTCAAAATAATCTAAGTGAAGCATGGGAGATCAATAGTTTCTATAAAACAAATCCACCACCGTGCTCTAAAAGATATAAGTGAAGTACTAGAGCAAAACTATATAACTCAAAAGATATAAGTGAAGCACACAGAGTATTTTAACAAATTCCAAATCATGTATGGCTCTCTAAAAAGGTGTGTACAGCAAGTATGATTGTGGTAAACTAAAAAGCAAAGACTCAAATCATACAAGACGCTCCAAGCAAAACACATATCATGTGGTGAATAAAAATATAGCTCCAAGTAAAGTTACCGATGGAAGTAGACGAAAGAGGGGATGCCTTCCGGGGCATCCCCAAGCTTTGGCTTTTAGGTGTCCTTAGATTATCTTGGGGGTGCCATGGGCATCCCCAAGCTTAGGCTCTTTCCACTCCTTGTTCCATAATCCATCAAATCTTTACCCAAAACATGAAAACTTCACAACACAAAACTTAAAGTAGGAAATCTCGTGAGCTCTGTTAGCGAAAGAAAACAAAAGACCACTTCAAGGTACTGTAATGAAATCATTATTTATTTATATTGGTGTTAATCCTACTGTATTCCAACTTCTATATGGTATATAAACTATTTTACTAGCCATAGATTCATTAAAATAAGCAAACAACACACGAAAAACAGAATCTCTCAAAAACAGAACAGTCTGTAGTAATCTGTAGCTAGCACAAGATCTGGAACTCCAAAAATTCTAAAATAAACTGATGGACGTTAGTAATTTATCTATTAATAATCTGAAAAAAGAATTAACTAAATAGAATTTTCCAAATAAAAATGGCATCAGTTCTCGTGAGCGCTAAAGTTTCTGTTTTTTTACAGCAAGATATCATGACTTTCCCCAAGTCTTCCCAACGGTTCTACTTGGCACAAACACTAATTAAACACAAAAAACATGAACAAAACAGAGGCTAGGTAAATTATTTATTACTAAACAGGATCAAAAATCAAGTAATAAAAATAAAATTGGGTTGCCTCCCAACAAGCGTTATCGTTTAACGCCCCTAGCTAGGCATAAAAAGCAATGATAGATCTAGGTATTGCCATCTTTGGTAGGTAATCCATAAGTGGCTCTCATAATAGATTCATAAGGTAGTTTAATTTTTTCTAGGAAAGTGTTCCATGCCTTTCCTTAACGGAAATTGGAATCTAATATTTCCTTCCTTCATATCAATAATTGCACCAATCGTTCTAAGGAAAGGTCTACCAAGGATAATAGGACATGAAGGATTGCAATCTATGTCAAGAACAATAAAATCTACGGGCACATAATTCCTATTTTCAACAATAAGAACATCATTGATTCTTCCCATTGGTTTCTTAATAGTGGAATCCGCAAGGTGCAAGTTTAAATAGCAATCATGAAAATCACGGAAACCTAACAAATCACACAAAGTCTTTGGAATCGTGGAAACACTAGCACCCAAATCACATAAAGCATAGAACGCATGATCTTTAATCTTAATTTTAATAGTTTTTTCCCACTCATCATAAAGTTTTCTAGGGATAGAAACTTCCAACTCAAGTTTTTCTTCATAAGATTGCATCAAGGCATCAATGATATGTTTAGTAAACGCTTTATTTTGACTATAAGCATGAGGAGAATTTAGCACAGATTGAAACAAGGAAATACAATCAATAAAAGAGCAATTTTCATAATTAAATTCCTTGAAATCCAAAATAGTGGGTTTAGCAACATCTAGGGTTTTAATTTCTTCAATCCCACTTTCATCAAATTTAGCATCAAGATCTAAAAACTCCGAATTTTTGGAACGCCTTCTAGGTAAAGGTGGGTCATATTCAGTCCCATCATTATTCATATTGCAAAATAAAGATTTAATAGGGGACACATCAATAACTTTTAGATCTTCATCTTTATTTTCATAGGAACTAGAAGAACACGCTCTTATAAAGGCATCTTTCTTAGCACGCATCCTAGTGGTTCTTTCTTTGCACTCATCAATGGAAATTATCATGGCTTTGAGAGACTCATTGATATCATGCTTAGGAGGAATAGATCTAAGCTTTAAAGAATCAACATAAAGAGAAATTCTATCAACGTTCCTAGCCAAGTCATCAACTTTAAGCAATTTCTCTTCAAGCAAAGCATTGAAATTCCTTTGCGAATTCATAAATTCCTTAACACTATTCTCAAATTCAGAGGGCATCTTATTGAAATTTCCATAAGAGTTGGTGTAGGAATTTTCATAATTATTAGAGGGATTACTAGGATAAGGCCTAGGATTAAAGTTTCCTCTATACGCGTTGTTACCAAAATTATTCCTAAAAACAAAATCCACATCCATAGATTCATTATTGTTCTCAATCAAAGTAGAAAAGGGCATATCATTAGGATCAGAAGAAACACTCTTACTAGCAAATAATTTCATAAGTTCATCCATCTTTCCACTCAAAACAGTAATTTCTTCTATCGCATGCACCTTTTTATTAGTAGATCTTTCAGTATGCCATTGAGAATAATTAACCATAATATTATCTAGGGGTTTAGTAGCTTCTCCTAAAGTGATTTCCATAAAAGTGCCTCCCGCGGACGAATCTAAAAGATTTCTAGAAGGAAAATTCAATCCGGCATAAAAAATTTGTATAATCATCCACAAATTCAAACCATGAGTAGGGGAATTACGTATCATTAATTTCATCCTCTCCCAAGCTTGTGCAACATGTTCATGATCAAGTTGCTTAAAATTCATAATATCGTTTCTAAGGGAGATGATCTTAGTGGGAGGAAAATACTTAGAGATAAAATCATCTTTGCACTTGTTGCAAGAATCAATACTATTTTTTAGGCAAAGGCGAAAACCAAGCTTTAGCATGATCTCTAAGCAAAAAAGGAAATAGCTTCAACTTAACAACATCGTTGTCCACATCTTTCTTCTTTTGCATATCACACAAATCAACGAAACTATTTAGATGGGTAGCGGCATCTTCACTA
Source organism: Triticum aestivum (assembly GCF_018294505.1). Lineage (NCBI taxonomy): Eukaryota > Viridiplantae > Streptophyta > Magnoliopsida > Poales > Poaceae > Triticum > Triticum aestivum. The sequence continues at coordinate 399,322,642 of NC_057800.1, read as the reverse complement.
GGAAGGCCGGAAAATGGATCTTTCATGACAAGATTCAGCAAAGCGGCATTAATTTCACAAGATTCAGCATCGGTAAGAGGAGCAATCGGAGTGCTAATAAAATCATTGTTGTTGGTATTGGTAAAGTCACACAATTTAGTGTTATCTTGAGCCATCGTGACAAGCAAGCAATCCAACACACAAGCAAACAAAAAGCAAGCGAGCAAAAAGTGGCAAATAGAGAAAGAGAGGGGGATAGAGAGAGAGGGCGAATAAAACGGCAAGGGTGAAGTGGGGGGAGGAAAGCGAGAGGCAAATGGCAAATAATGTAATGCGAGAGATAAGGGTTGTGATGGGTACTTGGTATGTTGAATTTTGCGTAGACTCCCCGGCAACGGCGCCAGAAATGGCTTGTTGTCGGGAGTCTAATCTTGACTTGCACGAACCACCCCAGCAACGACGCCAAAAATCCTTCTTGCTACCTCTTGAGCACTGCGTTGGTTTTCCCTTGAAGAGGAAAGGGTGATGCAGCAAAGTAGCGTAAGTATTTCCCTCGGTTTTTGAGAACCAAGGTATCAATCCAGTAGGAGGCCACACATGAGTCCCTCGCACCTACACAAACAAATAAATCCTCGCAACCAACGCGATAAGGGGTTGTCAATCCCTAAACGGTCACTTACGAGAGTGAGATCTAATAGATATGATAAGATAATATTTTTGGTATTTTTTATGATAAAGATGCAAAGTAAAATAAAAGGCAATGAAAATAACTAAGTGTTGAAAGATTAATATGATGGAAAATAGACCCGGGGGCCATAGGTTTCACTAGTGGCTTCTCTCAAGAGCATAAGTATTCACGGTGGGTAAACAAATTACTGTTGAGAAATTGATAGAATTGAGCATAGTTATGAGAATATCTAGGTATGATCATGTATATAGGCATCACGTCCGAGACAAGTAGACCGACTCCTGCCTGCATCTACTACTATGACTCCACTCATCGACCGCTATCCAGCATGCATCTAGAGTATTAAGTTCATGAAAACAGAGTAACGCCTTAAGCAAGAAGACATGATGTAGAGGGATAAATTCATGCAATATGATAAAAACCCCATCTTGTTATCATCGATGGCAACAATACAATACGTGCCTTGCTGCCCCTACTGTCACTGGGAAAGGACACCGCAAGATTTAACCCAAAGCTAAGCACTTCTCCCAAATGCAAGAAAGATCAATCTAGTAGGCCAAACCAAACTGATAATATGAAGAGACTTACAAAGATAACCAATCATACATAAAAGAATTCAGAGAAGATTCAAATATTGTTCATAGATAATCTTGATCATAAACCCACAATTCATCGGTCTCAACAAACACACTGCAAAAAGAAGATTACATCGAATAGATCTCCACAAGAGAGGGGGAGAACATTGTATTGAGATCCAAAAAGAGAGAAGAAGCCATCTAGCTAATAACTATGGACCCGAAGGTCTGAGGTAAACTACTCACACTTCATCAGAGAGGCTATGGTGTTGATGTAGAAGCCCTCCGTGATGGATGCCCCCTCCGGTGGAGCTCCGGAATAGGCCCCAAGATGGGATCTCGTGGATACAGAAAGTTACGATGGTGGAATTAGGGTTTTGGCTCCATCTCTGATCGTTTGGGGGTACGTAGGTATATAAAGGAGGAAGGAGTACGTCGGTGGAGCAACAGGGGGCCCACGAGGGTGGAGGGCGTGCCTGGGAGGGGTAGGTGCGCCCCCTACCTCGTGGCTTCCTCCTTTATTTCTTGACGTAGGGTCCAAGTCTCCTAGATCATGTTCGTTCCGAAAATCATGTTCCCGAAGGTTTCATTCCATTTGGACTCCGTTTGATATTCCTTTTCTGCGAAACTTGAAATAGGCAAAAAACAACAATTCTAGGCTGGGCCTCTGGTTAATAGGTTAGTCCCAAAAATAATATAAAAGTGGATAATAAAGCCCAATAATGTCCAAAACAGTAGATAATATAGCATGGAGCAATCAAAAATTATAGATACGTTGGAGACGTATCAACCCCTGTTGGGCCCATATGTCAGTGACCCAATGCACCTGCAGTTAAGTAACAACTACATGGGCATATTTGTTGGAGTAAATTACAGCAGAGGGAAGGTGTGGAAATATTGCTGGTCACAACGAATTGGACGAGAGCGGGGGGAGGAGAGTCATGCATGCAGATTTTTTCCACACAGGGTGGAGTGGTGGGACCGCCGGAGGGAGAAGGAGAGTCTAGCAGGCATATTGTTGCCACACATGGAGAGGAAAAGATTTGGAGACGAACGGGCTTCCTGCAGGTATGGGGAACAGTGCATAATAAGTCTCATCTTGCATGCCGGGCTAGGTATAGCCTCAAGTCATTAAAAATATACATGCCCACACATGTTCATATTTCAAGGTGCACTAAATTATTGCATGCGATGATTAAGGCTGGCCATCATGGTGGTATCTTCGCTGGTATCATGCACACGGGAATAGCAAACATGCTGATGTGGCAAAGAATTAAAGAAGAGAGGGGGGTTAGAGTAACTAGAGTTCATGCATGCATTGGTAAACACATTTTTTGTGAAGAACTACAAAAACTATTCCACCGCCTCTAACTTGCTAAGAGTAGGTCAAATTTTTGAGTCGAGCCCTTTAAACTAGAAGGGAGGTAGTAGTGCTCTAATAGCTAACCTTGGCCCTATTTGGATCCATGTGTTAGAGTTAGTTTGGGTTAGTTTGAACTCAACTAACCCCAAAAAAATCTAACCCACCCAAGAGGTGCTTTATACTCATTATAATAAGTATTATAGATATTGATATTTTTAGTATAAATGGTTGACGGAAGTAAAAAGGACCAGAGGGAGTATCATGCATGTGGAGTAGGCAAAAAAATTGCTCATTTATAGCCGATCGAAGTCTCAAAGGGCGCGACCGCGCGAGGGAGGCGAAGGTCGTGGGAGGCGTGACGGTTGACGGAATTAATTGAAGTTACACACAAGCCGGCATGGCGTGCGAACAGGCAGAAGCTATACCGTCAGGCCTACGATATGGGTCTAGTAGACATGACATCTAGTGGGCCCCGCATAGTTGTTGAGAACTCTTTGGGGGCTTGCAGCCGTTTATCCACCGGGCAAGCCAGCAACCCCACGCCGTTCGCATGCCCTACTCGTCCCTGTCTTCTACTAGTACAGTACCTTACAACAGTTCGCTCCCAGTCGTCCCGTCCTTTCACATTACGACAGTTCCACTAATCCTAACCCTCCTCCCAAATCCATGGCGTCCCAAATCTCCATGATCGGCGGTGAGTACAATGTTAGAACCATCACCGGCGATGAGTTCTACGTCATCTACACCCGTTCTTCCGCAACGGTGAAAGAATGCCTTGCTCGCTTCAAACGCATGTTCGAAAACTCAAATGATGAGTGGGTCGCTGGGCTAGATGTTGAGTACACCATAGTCCTGGGAAGCGAGAAGAATCTAAAGGAGGCAGAGAAGAAAAAGCCCGCCGTGATCCAGGTTTGCGTGCATGACTTATGCTTGCTCTACCACATATGCCATGCCAACATTGAGTGGGAGGAATTTAACAAGTTCCTCAAGGGCGGCCGAGTCAAATTCGTTACTGTAGACTTTAGGAACGTCAAGGAAATCCTGGGTCGGATAGGCCTCGTTGTAGGCGACCCCTTCGACCTCCAGAAGGAAGGGCTGGTGTCCTCCGCTCAGCCTTCAATGCTGACCCTGGCAGCAGCCATGATTGATTGTTTGTACGCTAAACTGAAGAAACCTCATCACGAGTTTCATCATGCATGGGAGTCAAAGATATTAGATGAAGATCACATCCTGTACGCAGCAATGGATGCCTACCTTTGTTTAAATATCTACAAGGGTTGGATGAAGAAGCAGAGCCCAGTGTCCGGTTCAAGCAAAGAAGCGTCGGTGAAGAGGAAGAGGGACGAGGACGAAGTCGAGGACGTGGACTCGGACTCTGAGTAGGTGGCAGTGCCGTCGCTCATGTTGGTTCTACTGCAGTGTCAAGCGGACTACTACCTCCGTCCGGGATTATTGGTCCAGCCGACCAAATCACCCGGACCAAGGCAGAGCGCAGGAGCATGCAAATTCCTCGATTCTTGTAGTTGTTAATTGATCTTGCACCTGCTGCCTTTGCATGCATTAGCTGGCTTCTATGCATGCAACGGAAGAAGCACTGGTCCCGGGACAGATGCTTGCATGCAGCCAGCCTCCCTCACATGCAGCGGCTCTCTTGTAATTAATGGAACGACAATCGATAGGAGCGGCCTAGTAAAAGCGGACGCAACTGTGTTGCTTAAGGGCCCTGTAAACCTGGACGGAGGTAGTAGTTGCTTAGTTTATTTTCAAGGGTGTGTTGTGCTGAGGCCCCAGCAGAACTATGTTTATGTTCTTTCTCATTATTTGAACTCTTTTGTACATACAGTAGTACTATGTCTTACTACTATTCTTCTTGCAGTTGGTCCTACTGCTCGTATCTTTGTGTTCCTACTGTAGTTAATACATTCGTACTACTAGTATAATTTGGGTCAGTCGATTTGTGAAAGAAGTTCGACGGAGTGAAGGAAGAAGACGGCAGGGTGCCCATGATCTATCTTATGAGTGTTGGGTGTGGAATGCAGTTCGCCGGAAAAAATGGATCATGCCCGGGGTTAAATGGATGGCGGGGGTGGGGGGACCATGGCGGTGGCAGGCGGTTCAGGGGAGGGCGCGGCAGCGGCGGCATGCAGTTAGGTGTGTGGCGGGCTGAGAAGATGAACCGTGCATCTATTTCAGAGGTTGAAGAAGCCCTTCTAGACATCCATGTTGCATCAAATGGTTCACAAGAGTCGATTGACCCAAATTGCTCCTTCAGATTGCAAGATCCACATGGCATTCAAGGTCTTGAAGGTAGATTCCACGTCCGCACCCGGTTTGCGGGCTCGACACACGCGCGACCGGCTTGCGCCACGACAGCTCCCATGTGCGCCTCCTCCCCGTGGGTGGAGACGATAATGACACGCTAGTTCCTCCTTGCCGGCGTGCTGGAGCACGCGCTCTTCCTCCTCTTCGTACGCTGCATGCATAGACGCGGCTCCACCAGCTGCTCGTGTGCTTGGCAGCGCGGCGGCATCATGAGGAGGGACTGCAGACGATGTGAGAGGGCGAGCCTTCGGCTTGGCGGCGACACGGAAGTGATGGGCGAGAAATTGTTGGCCGGAGCAGGCGGGCGTCGGCATGCGCAACGGCGGCGGCATATTGATGAGTGCGCGTATGGGAGCTTAGTTTAGTTTTATATAGGGTTGGTCAAACTTAAAAGAAAACCGTACTAGTACACGTAAATATTAGACTTAGGCAGCGCTTTTATTAGTTACCACAACCATGATATGGAATCCTGTGCAAGCGCGTGAACCGCGGCCGCGCGGTCGATCGAACGGTGCATCACCGTGTCGCGCTCGAAGGACATCCACCGAACCTTTTTGTGTGTGTGAAAACAATCCCCGAATATTACTCAACTTTTTTTTTGGGTAAAGTTCTTCACGCTACAATATTTCCATATATTTGAATTTAGCTCCAGTTCGTGTTTATTTGGATTTGGACGATTTAGGTGCGCCCTAGTTTTTTAATACTGATTTTGGGGCTGTTTGGTTCCCAACCACCGTTTGCCAAGCCAAAATTTGGCAGCCACAGTTTAGTTGGCATGTGTTTGGCTTTTGCCACACTTTGGCTTGCCACACTTTGGCTTGCCACACTTTATTGCCCCCATGGCCTACTTGTCATAGAGACAATGTTGCCACACTTGCCTAAGTTAGTTCTTCAAAATGAGAGCCACAAGTTGGCAAGCCTAAGGGAATCTTTCCACACTTTTTGAGTGCATGTAATGTGGGACCCTAATGTGACTTTCCTAAGGTGTGGCTTGAACCAAACACCCACCTTAGTTGGTCAAACTTGCCTAACCTTAGGTGTGGCAACCTTAGGCAAACTTAGTCTCAAACTAAACAGCCCCTGTGTGTGTGACTGAGAGAGAACGTGTGTATGTGTCCATATGTGTGTTGTGGCGGAAGGGCAATGTGGAGACAGTGTGCGTGTGATAGAGACATAGAGAGGTGTGAATGTGCAAATATCATGCATGAGTGAGACATAGACAGATGCTGATACATTGTGTATACATGAGAGAACGGTCTTTTATTTTACTTGTGTGTGTGTGTGTGAGAGAGAGAGAGAGAGGAGCATCCGTAACACAACAACCATCTCTCTCGATTCGTCCGCCCCTTGCACGATCGCATGTAACACATGCATCAACGCGCACATTTTGACACCCTCACCCGGCCCCTGCTCACCTCAAGGCCTGCACATCACTCTCTATCTCGCACGCACAATCTCTTCGTGAATACCCTGTTTAGCAAGTAGCTTTCCGTCACATACACACACATTTCTCTCCTTAGGTTTGTTTTCTCTCAATATCTCTCTCTCTCACACACACACAGACAGCACACATGACACACACACCCTCCCCCGAGCACACAATTCATCCCCATCCAGGGTTATATGGCGACCACTCTCGCTTGTGCTTCTTCGCACCCCAGCATGCACAACACCTCAATCTTCAAAGAGGGCATCGAGGAGATTGAAGACGGCGACCACACTGCGCTAGAGAATGCGGGGCCATTTGGAAGCAGGATGATGTGACGATGGCTGACTGACTCCTCCCCCCACCCTCTCTCTCTCTCTCGCACAAAATTGCAAACCCCTCTCTCCCCGGCACAAATTTATCAATCCCTCAACCCACAAGATCCTTCCCCTCTCGTCCATGTTTTTCTAGCTCTCTCATCAAACCTGTTGTCTCTTCTCCTTCCACGTGTACAGAATTCGGATGCACACGCATCTCACGTATATTACATGTCTCCATCTTTCTCACAGACCTAACTTCTTCCACTCTCTTTCTCTCTCTATCTCCCTCTTTCTGTTTCGTTAGGTTTGTCTCCTACTCTCTCGTCCACATACATACAATCTTTCCCGCCCTAGCTGCTCCATCTTCGCAAGCTCTCTCTGCATGTTTCATTCACACATTGGGATATGTTCAAAATGTTGCTTTTATAATGGCTGATGTAGAGTTATTGTTGGTTTTGTTGCATCCTACAAAGTAATAACTATGAAATGCATTTTGATTTTCATTTGACTGGGATTATGCGAGTTTGAGCATGTTGTGAAGTACTATAGACCTCGTATACATCTTGGAATTCGACAATGATTGTAACTATTGAATTGTATAGACCATTACATTCAAAGTCAGTAGCCTAATATATTTATTTCACAATTTCAACAAATGATTAATTCACTACATACTAAGAAAACAAATGTGTACACCCTCCGTTTTATTTAATTCTACGTATTAGCATTGATCAAAGTCAAGTTTTGTAAACTCTCAGAAAGTTTATAACAAAAAATATTAACATATACAATAACAAATAAATACCATTAGATTCATTTTTGAATGTACTTTCACATCATACATATCTGTTAAGGTAAATGTTTATATTTTTCTATAAACTTGGTCAAACTTTAGGAAGTTTGACTTTGGTCAAACCTAATATGCAGAGTTTACTAGTACTACTCGCTAGTTGCTTAGCCGAATCACCCAACACACCACACGGGGAGTTCAGTGTCACAAAATTTTGAGGTCGGCGGGAAAATCTCCCGCGACCCTCATTCGAGCAGTGGGAAGTTACGATCATAGCCTTTGGAACAGGCCTATGGATGACGGTTGGTAGGGGGTTGTTTTCGTAACTTCAGGTTCACTCTACCCAGCCAACCCCACCCCGGCACCCAGAGTAGTACACCTCAATACTCCCCATTTTCTATCCCCACTGCAAAATAGACTTCTCCACGGCACCGCAACCTTTGTGCTCCTCCCCTTCTACATCGGCGCACTCATCCACTGCAGCGCATCTGCCTCATTGACGATCTCGTACGCCGCACTAGAGCCGGTCCACCATTGTCATCGTATACGGAGCCTCTTCCCCGGCACCGTCTTCCACGGTCTCGGATCTGCTTCCCGGAAGCCGACGACAAGCGCAGAAGCACCACCGGCGTGGACAATGACCTGACTCCTGTTGCCGACCATGACTCACAGAGGCCGCCGCGACCATCGTTCTCCTCCTCGATTGGTAATGCGTGTATTGAATCACTTAGCAGTACATGTGCAGTTCCAATTTTGTTCATACCTACCCTTCAAATTTCCTGGGTGCTATTGTTCCTGTAAAAGTAATTGGTTATAGCCTCCATTGTCCAACAGAACATCAACTTGTAATTGTGCGTCGCTCCTGTATCGCGATGTGCTTGGGTAGGTATTTCATGTGAAACCAATAGTGTGGCAAATGATGGATAGTTTTTTAGAACTAGCAAGATGCCCATGCGTTGCACACATCAAGATGCATTTGTATGAGTAGTTTATCTTGTGGGAGAAAAGGATGAACCAGGGAATGCCTTATTTGCAAATGCGGAGAGGGGTGTGGGTATCTTTTTGCAAAATTGCCACAGTTTCCTTCCTATTCGTCGGGTATAAATCAGATGGCCTATATTGCAGGATGGCGGGAACACCATCATCACCAACTCTGTTTTTTTATAAGAGTAGGGAAAAAGTAGAGAAAAAATAGAGAGTGGAGAAGTAGAGATAAATATTGAATATAAAATAAATATAACATTAGAGAAGAGAACAGAGATATCAGATACGTAGGGAAGGGATTGTGCGCGCGCAGGAAAAGCGGACGGGCGTGTGCTAGTTTTGGTGTGCGGCGTCCGGTGCGCTTTATGAAATCCAACGCCCTCCCACCGCTCTGTGCCTTGCAACCGCTCTCTCCCCGCTCTGTGCCTCGCCACCGCTCTCTCCCTGCTCTTTCTCGCCTCGCCACCGCCGCGCCACCATGCCGTCGCGTCGTCGGGAAACTTGGGGATACCGCGGCGTCCGCGCGCGCCCCTCCGGCTGCTTCTCCGCCGAGATCTGGTTCCGCAGGATGCGCCTCGGCCTCGGCAATTTCGACACCACCAACGAGGCCGCCCGCGCATACGACATGGCGGCGTAGTGCCTCTGGTGGCCTCATAGAACATTGAACTTCCCCAACGTGTTGATGCGGGAGTGGGCACAGGCGCTCGCGCCTCTGCCGCAGCTTATCACCGACGAGGATCGTCGCGACAACCGGAGGCGGGAGCACCATCTCGGCATCGCCGAGATGGACGAGGAAGCCATGGCGTTGTGAAGCCAACGCTTCTCGCGGGACATCATCAATGAGCGCGAATTCTACGAGCAAAGGAGGGCGGAGAGGGATAAGAGGAGGGCAAAGCGAGCCGCCTATCGCGAGGACAAGCGTAGGCAAAAAGTGGGCGCTCAATTCAACATGAGGCTAGGAGCAGCGTCGCCCTGGGAATCCGACGACGATCGGTATCTTCACGCCTACAGTTAGACATCAGAGGAGGACATCACCGAGGAGGAGTCAGACGGCGAGGAGTAGTTGAATAATCTGTTTTTTTATCTATCTATGCTGAGAACTATCCTCTACTCTCTATCTCTACTTCTCGATATCAGCAGTGTAAACGCTTTTTTAAAGCGCCGCGTGTTGCGATTCTGTTGGAGATGCTCTAACATGGCAGACGAGTGCTTTAATGTTGCCCACAAGATGTGCGAGTATTACTAGTAGTATATTTTTCTTTCCATGTTGAGATTTTAAAACCACGAGTGCGAACATGCAGAGGAGCAATGAAGACCAAACACGGGATATTGGGGACATCTTCAAGGAGCGTGGAATGTTAAAGAGGAGTTGAATCGAACCTGTAAAACGAGCTTTGGTAAGTAACACCCTTTCAATTACTTTAGTTTAGCCTCATGTTCTTCGATGTGTATATGTTGCAGTTTCTGTTTCTCTTAAGCCTCATGTTCTTCAATGTGTCATAAGAAGAGTCTTAATCGTACTAATGCTTTCAGTTTAGCTTGATGTAGGAAGTGGGTGTTCTCACCTTGTAGTCTGTTTTTATATTTTTCCTTTTGAATTCACTTCTCCCAGTTCTGTATATCTGTCTTCTACTAAATGGATCTGGGTTGCTCTGAGTAATTATCTAAAAAAGAAGTAACTTCATGTTAGGATGCAGTTCCTACGAGGAGGGAAGTATGGTCAACCTCGAGATCATGTTTCCAGAATGAGGCTGGATTACACACAAGGTGCTAGTTCCCTAATGATGCTGGATTGGACACAAGGTGCAAATTCCCAGATGATGCTGGATTACACACAAGCCAGGTGGAGTCATCAGCTGTTCGTGTCCTCGTGGCTCTAGTAAAGGCTGAAAGAAAGCGTGCATCAGCCCTTGAGAATGTAGCTGAGTTCCTGAAGAAGTGAAAATAGCAATCATATGCTCTCTTCACCCATGCCAAATAAGAGATGGAAGAAGCCAGAAATAAGCTAGCATAGGCAGAGCAGGCTAGGCGTCTCCTGCTATCGAAAATTGTTGTCAATACAAAATTTCCTTCATAGTAGCTAGGTTCAAATGTTTATCCAGTCAGCATGCCTGTTGTGATGTCCGTGCATCTACTGATGTGGCACACAATATTTTTTTCGGGTCATGTAATAACAGCAATTACTTTCCAAACCATAATAGATGAAGCCTTGGACATGGTATAGTTCACGCACAAGCCCGACATTCCAAGTTCAACTTCCACATCAAACTCATGTTCACAGATATCTCCACATTCATACATAATGTCCACGACCATGATTCACTTCAAAGCCAAAAAAATTGAGGAGAGTTATGAATAAAGAAAAACATCTAGTTCCTGCTACCAGTGCGAGCACAACAAGTCAAGACCATGCGTAATTAATTATATTTTGGTCACTTTTGTGTTCTAAAATGCCGACCGGCTCGCGAAAGGACTTCTTGCCGGCACACGCGCAGATTCAATGAAGGCAGACGGGGCAGTCTGAAGCCGGTTGCATGCGGCGAGGAGGCCTGTTCAGCTGGGCCTGCAGTGAGTGGGGCCCTCTTGGCCGGCGCACCGGTTCAATGCCTGCGCTATGAGAGGTCGCATCCCTGTCAGAGAAATCACTCCCTCTAGTCCTTTTTTGTTTGCGTATAACAAAATCTCGTTTTCCATTCACATTTTACAAGTTAAATTTGTGGACAAACTTTGACCCAAAAAATGATGGGGACTAGTAAACCAGAACGGAGGTTGTAGTTTTTTTTAATCAAAGAAGGGTTTCCCCCTTCCGATTTTCATTACTAAAAACCAACATCTAAATCTAAACATAGTATTTGCCCTAGAACTACCAGGTTCAACATCTCGCAACATAAACCCATACAACCATACGCCAAGGAGGTACGTAGTAGGTAGTACTATGAATTCCATTTTCGCTCCATAGCAATCGTTCTAAAAACTACTTAGTACTTATAACGCACCATTGAAAATTGGAACTCTCAACCCCGCTAATTTTTTTTGATATTTTAAACATGGCTACTCGATCTGTGGCAACTGGCGAGCCACCGCCTCCAAGTCGTTCACCTGTGGTCCCGACCATCAACTCCTATGGATCAAATTATCACGCGAGCTGACTATTCCTACAAAGGTGCGCTCCACCACGTACCCGGTACACGCGAATGCAGCAATCGTGCACCTAGGGTTTATTTGTTAACGTTGCCTTTACGTAACACTCATGTGTGCGAGACAACGAGAGACCGACTGCGTGTGTGCACCTCTTCTCTTTGTATATGTACTCCACCGTTTGTCTGGTGTCCACAAAATTATAATAACTACTAGCAATGTGCCAATGCGTTGCCACACGATCTGAGTAGATTAATACATATTCACCGATTTGATAGAAAAAAAAGTCTAGTTTTGAAATACGTATATCACTAAAAATGTTATGTTTCACTCAAAATATATTCCTTTGGCGGTTTTGATGAGATAAGGGAGGAATATTGTTGGTTTCAAGATTCGAGAAGTGGTATATGTCTAATTTCTACTCTTACTAGCAAGATGCCCATGCGTTGCACGGAACATCAAGATCTTGTGGGAGAAAAGGATGAACGAGGGAAGGCCTTATCTGCAAATGTGGAGAGGAGTGCGGGTAAATTGCCATGGTTTCGTTCCTATCCGTCAGATATAAATCGGACGGCCTATATTGCAGGATGACAGGCCCACCATCATCACCAACTCTGTTTTTTATCCCTACTCTTATAAAAAGCATAGTCGGTGATGATCGTGTGCCTGCCATCCTGGAATATAGGCCGTTCGATCTATATCTAACGGATAGGAAGGAAACTATGGCAATTTTGCAAAAAGATACCCACACCCCTCTCCACACTTGCAAATAAGGCCTTCCCTTGTTCATCCTTTTCTCCCACAAGATAAACTACTCATGCAAATGCATCTTCATGTTTCATGCAATGCATGGGCATCTTGCTAGTTGTTGCAAAAAGCCCATGTGTGTGTGTGTGAGAGAGAGAGAGAGAGGGCGAGAGGAGGAGGACGGAGTGCATGTGTGACAAAGACACAAAGAGTGTGTGTGTGAGAGGTATCAGCTTAAAATGAGGCGATAGTGTGTGTGGACGATCGAGAGGGCGTGTCTCAAGAAGGGAAGAAAAATCTACATAGATACAAGGAGCGGGAGAGAGACATGTATGCAATAGTGGAAGCACGAGTGTGCAGGTGTATAAACCTATCTAGAGGCTAGTCGATAAATGTTTGTGAGAGAAATACGAGACAGAGGTGCGAAAGTGAGAGTTTTGTGTGTGTGAGAGAGAGAGATGGTAGTCGGGAAGGGGAGTGGAAGCAGGAGTTGTGTGTGTGTGTGAGAGAGAGAGGGAGAGTTTGTCTGATCGGTAAACAAATGAATAATGTCAGTCTGGGATGGAGACGAAAAGGAGACCGCAACAAATGTTGTGTCTACAGGAGAGAGAGTGTAATTTTAGTGGTATGATTCATATCTAGAAACATAGGGTGTGTGAGAGAATCCCATAGAGAGAAAGACAAAAGTGAAAGACGAGTGGAGACTGTGTGGCGGTGAAAAAGAAAGCTTAGGTACCTAGTGATACGAGAGAACGGTAGAGACGTGAGAGATAATGAAAACCGTGTAATGTATAATGATAGGGAGAGTGTGACACTTCTCAAGGGAAACGTCGAGAGACCATGTTTGCGAGGATAGGAGAAACATGAAGTGAGTGTGCGGGTGAGCTAGAGAAAAGAGAGTGATAGCTACATGAAGGAGCATGCATGCGAGAGAGATGGGCACGAAAGGAGTGAACATAAAAGGGATTCAAATATTTGAATTCGAGATGATGATACATGTAATCCATACTCGAACCAAAATTGATCTATCAAACATGCATACTCATATGAATTCACGCGCATCTTTGTTATTTAATATGTAGATATTACTGTTCCATACATCTTAGTAGAACATAATTTGGTTTAATTTTTTGAATTCAACCTTATGATTTTGAGATCGTTGTATTTGTAAATCATATTATACATATAAAGGAGCAGAATTCTTTGTTGTGCTTTTGAAAGTATATATTAAAAAATGATGTATATAGAATTTTATTCCGATCAAAAATGGGTCCCGCCAGAAAAAAAAGGATACAAACGGGACTCGAATTGAGTTGGCACGGTAAACGTGCGCTCTGCAAAATTTGAACGAAGCGGGGAAAGTCGCAGTAACCGCCCGAAACCAAAACATGTGAGATGGAAATTACTACTGCCTATCCCTGCCACGCAAAGCCTATCTGCTCGATTTCTATATGTTTCGATAGGGGTAGGTTTGTAATTTCACTCGAACATGACATAACCGCCTCTCACCCGGATTCATACATAGTGGGTGCCAAAACACAGTGTGTCCTCGGCCGAAATCGACTCCCTCCCTGATTCATACATGGTGGGCGCCAAAAATAAACTCTCGTCGGCAAATATTCGGTGTATGCGAGATTACCATCCTATCCCCAACCGACTAATATTGCTGTGATGTAGGAAATTTGAAACGGGGTCTAAGTTTGTAAATTTCCTCGCATTTGAGACAAGCGCGCCTTGAAGACATGGTTCCCCCTTCCTATCTACCCCCATTTCCCCATTCGTACTCCGTGGGCGCCAAAACACCCTCTCCACCCCAGCCTCCTCCATCCGCCACCCCATCACCACCGTCCTCGTCCACCATGCTGGAGCTGATACCCCGACGCCGCCGTCCCTTATAAGAGATTGACCTCTCTCATCCACGGCTTCGGACCTCTCTCGCTTCATCCCCGCCGTCGTCCACCTTGTCGGCGCTGCTCCTACGACCGTCTCGTCCATCGTGCCCTGCCGCCACCGCCACCACCGCCTACCCTCCTAGATCTGCTTCCACGCGGCCGACAGCCATCGCTACCGCAGCACCGTCAAATTCTCAGCAGATGCATACACGACGCCGCACCAAAGGAGGTACTCTTTCATATCTATTCAACTTATTTATCGCAGCAAGAAAATAAATCGCCACTGCTTTACTCTGATTTCTTGTCCATCACTTACTTGCTAGTTCAGAGCAAACATTGGTTGTGAAGTTTCCTTTGTCTAGTTTGCACCTTTAGATCCGCCATCGCACTCTCAACACTATACTCCCAATGCTTATGGTTTTCGCCTTTTATATTCCACACTAGTTAAATCACAGCAGACTAAATTTCAAAATTGGGTAAGTCGATTTTTCAGAGCTCGCCGGAGTTCGCCGGTGCGAACGAAAGGGCTCGGGTGGGGACTTTGGTTGTTGGGGGCGGTGGTGGGGCCTCGCCGAACGAAGAAAACTCGATGTGGGTGGGGGCGAGGGTGGGGGTGGGGTGGCGGAGGAACACAGGCGGTGGGGGCCGATGGTTCGGCCGGCGGCCCGTGCGGTGTTCTGTATGGGAAGAATTAGAGACAAGGAAGAAGAAGGGTTAGGAGACGTAGGATCTTCATCCAACCGCCTGAAATGGTCGACTGGCCCAAATGCAGACATGCCTTTATATTCAGTACCATCATCGTACCTGCTTAGCACTGCTCCTGGATCCATCAAGCTAAACAACGTGCCACTCATAATTCCAAACTTGTTGCTCAAGTACGAATCTGATATGATGCTGATATTACTAAAACAGATAACATTTAAATGGTCTGCTAATGTTCCTACTTTACTTTCGAAAAAGCACGTGCACCACATATAGAGAGACAGCAGGGAGTTGCTTTCTTAATGCGCTCTGGTTCACCATGTGTGGACACTGTGCAACGAACATTTTATTATCCAAAATCTGCTTGCTCTTCTTTAGCATGTTCCTTTTCCGTTCTTCTTTAATAAGTACTCTCTCCATTCCTAAATACAAGTCTTTGTATAGATTGGTTGCGAAGTTGCCTTTGTCTGGTTTGCACCTTCAGATCCGCCATGGCACGCTCAACACTATACTCCCAATGCTTATGGTTTTCTCCTTTTATATTCCACACTAGTTAAATCACAGTAGACTAAATTTCAAAATTGGGTCAGTCGATTTTTCAGAGCTCGCCGGAGTTCGCCGGTGCGAACGAAGGGGGTTGGGTGGGGACTTTGGTTGTTGGGGGCGGTGGTGGGGCCTCGCCGAATGAAGAAAACTCAATGCGGGTGGGGGCGAGGGTGGGGGTGGGGTCGGCGGAGGAACACAGGCAGTGGGGGCTGATGGTCCGGCCGGCGGCCCGTGCGGTGTTCTGTATGGGAAGAATCAGAGACCAGGAAGAAGAAGGGTTAGGAGACGTAGGATCTTCATCCAACCGCCTGAAATGGTCAACTGACCCAAATGCAGATATGCCTTTATATTCAGTACCATCATCGTACCTACTTAGCACTGCTACTGAATCCATCAAGCTAAACAATGTGCCACTCATAATTCCATACTTGTTGCTCAAGTACGAAACTGATATGATGCTGATATTACTAAAACAGATAACATTTAATTGGTCAGCTAATGCTCCTACTTTACTTTCGAAAAAGCACGTGCACCACATATAGAGAGACAACAGGGAGTTTCTTTCTTAATGCGCTATGGTTCATCATGTGTGGGCATTGCGCAACGAACATTTTATTATCCAAAATCTACTTGCTCTTCACATGTTCCTCTTCCGTTCTTCTTTAATAAGTACACTCTCCGTTCCTAAATACAGGTCTTTGTATAGCTTCCACCATGGACTACATATGGAGCAAAATGAGTGAATCTACACTCTAAAATGTATCTGGATACATCTATATGTGATCCATAGTGGAAATCTCTACCAAGACTTATATTTTCGAACGGAGGGAGTATGATAGTAGTACAATATGTTCCTTGTAGTGAATATGAGCAGGGACATTTGCAGTGTCGAGGTCTATACGGTCGGTTGGTATAGACACTTTGAACTCATCGGATCTCTTTGATTCGTAGGATTTTGTAAACATGGGAATAGGATTTGTAGTGGCCTACCCACTTGAATCCTATAAGAATAGCAAGGAAATGCGGGGAGCTGTGTCGCCTTTGAGAGTTACACTGATATTAACAGTACCGTACCTTCAGTTGAAGGGAGCCGGTATCCGAAGGCTTTGTAGCCATACCGGCAATACTAGCACATATATTCCAGCAAGTTCCAGTTTGCTGATTTTACTCTGATGCTTACGGTTTTCCCGTTATATCTACACCATGATCTGTGTAGCTTCTTTGTGTCGCACTAGCAGTAGTCCACTCTTGAAGCTAAACACCGCAATGACTTACAAAATTGGCACCAAGGCATTGAGTGCCATTATGGATGCAATGAAACTCATACGCTCACCACCTGTTGATTCTTGTTCAGAATATGATCCTAATGACTATTCTTACCTTGAGGAGTCAAAGGCAGATGGCCTGTCCTGTTCACCCATCAAGGTGCCTGTTCTAATTTGGCAAGGTTTCATTGATTGCGCATATCTTGCATATGTTGTCTTGCATTTCTTCTACTTTGTTGCACTGCCATCTGCTTAGTTTACTCATCATATATGTCGAGATGCCATGCCCATCCATTATCAATACATATTCCATCTGTCATCATACCATGTTTTTCCACTCAAATGACGTTCTTGTGCATCAGACATCAAAAAGGAAGAGGGTGATTGCCGAACCTAAAGGAGCACCAGCAAAGTCCTTGAAAAACGTGGTTGTGCCGGAGAAATCAGATAGCACCCCACTTATATTGGCTGTACAACCAGTAACACAAAATTTAGGACCAACTCCAGCAGACTGTACCCATACTTCACTGGCCACACCACTAGCCGCACCACACAGGACCTGCACTCCAGCAAAAGATATGCCGATTTCAGTTGCCATAGCACCAGCCGTACCACAGAAAAATCCCACTCTAGCAAAAAGTACAACAAGTCAACCGGCCGAAGACCTATCCCAGCTGCAGAGATGGCCAATTCCTGTAGATTGGAACCCCATTCTAGTTATTCTCAGTTTAAAAGACAATGCTTTCAATGTTGTTAGGGACTACGTGCATATATTCCCATCATGGGAAGATTATAGTGAAGACAAAGACCATTTTCACATCTTCTTGTCCCACTTACGTGTAAGTGCTATTATTCATGGTGATTATTTTCCTTTTTTTGCTGATTGAACACATCAATGATTTACATTACATTGCTGTATGTAGGCGAGGGTCAATCTGGATAGTCATGACGAGCAAAGCTTGCTTGCGCTTTTCAAGGAAGCATTGCAGCAGTATCGGTGTTACCTGAGGAAATCACACTTTGATGGCAAGTCTGTAAACGAATTTTTGGTGAAGTCTACTGTGCTAAATTTAGAAGACATTGAATGGAAAAACCTTGTTATGCACTAGTCTCGTTCCGATGATGAGGTATTGTCTATGATATCGCATGACAATTTGAACTTCTACTTTTCCGCATGTGCCTTACGGATCTTTTTGCAAGAAATCTGCTCGAAAAAGAATTCCGATTTGAAAGAACGATAGGATATCAAAAATATGATGCCCACTGCTTTGCTCTTGTTAGTACCTGTTGTCTTGTATCATAGTACTTGCATACATACCTGGTTCATTATGTGACAACAGTATGCATGATAGCTTGCTTATCAATTGTTCACTCCAAATTATCTGATCTATATGAATGGTTACATTAGTGTAGAATATATCCAATGCCAATGAAATTTTTTTAGCTCTGCATTGTTCTTGTAAGTACCTATTGTCCTTTTATCAGTGTATTTATATTGACAGGTAGTTGTTCATGTACCATCACTCTGCAGCTTATTTTCCTTTGCCCTCCATTTTCTACACATAAGATCTATATTTACTCTTACCATAAGGTTGGATAACACCGATGGTACTGAAGAAGTTTAGCTCTGCATTGCTCTTGGTTGTACCTTTTTCCTGTATCACTGTACTTACATTTATAGCTACTTGGTTATGTAGCATCACTCTTCATCTTATCTTTAATATTCTCCATTTTTTCTTATATTGTCACATCTATATTTACTCTTAACAAAATGTAGAATAAAGGCAATGCTTATGAAGAAGATTCTGTGGTAAACTTCTTGAATCCCCCCCCCCCATCAGCATGGACAAGGGCTTTATAGAGCCTGCCTTCACCAATAATGTACGTTTGTCCTTCTCAAGCCTTCAAACTTTGTTGTGTATATTTGGTTAGGCATGACTGGACCAGCTGTTTATTTTTGGTGTTTGCAGCAAATTGCATGTTTAAAGTTTATTATGTACTCCAGTTCATAAACAAAAGTTTGTCCTTCTCAATTTAAGTTTTCAGTTGTACAACCAAGTTCCTTCTTCATACCATGTAAATTAAACTATACAGAGCAAGTGATCTTATTTTGCCAATCTGAAATGGGATAAATTGACAGCACACTAACCATTTATACTTATGAGTTCTTGATCTATAATCCAATGGTGTCGTGAAGCTGCCAACTCCTTCACAATGTCATTTCCTGCCATGTCTTGACCTGAACAATACTATATTGTGTTAATGCTATTTTAAACTGTGTCACTTTACTCGTTAGTAAGAAATGTGATGAATTGTCAGCACTGATACTTATATGTGCAAAACCTGCCATATGTCTGCTTGTTTATCTTTCAGAGTGAGGAGGATATAAGTGTCAAACAAGTGCAGTCTCACTAGCTTGCTCAGCTGCTTGCGCTACAGCTCCCGAGCAGGGCTAACCTTTCTTGAACTCTATTGAAGTGCTGTCGGTTTTGTATATTATTTTGTCGGCGTGTTTAGTTGCACTGTGTCGGGGGAAACTGATCCACGAACACCTATGGGGCCGGCGGACCGGGCCCCTTTCGGTTCGGTGGGGGGGAAGAGATAGCACGAAGAGCGGATCGAGGCGAAGCACACGAGCAGTTTACCCAGCTTCGGAGCTCTCCGGAGAGATAACACTCCTACTGCTGCTTGTCTGGTTGTATTATCTTGTGTTCTTGCTCTCGAGAGAGAGCGTGGTGTTTTCTGGGCTACGAATGAATTGAAGCGAACTGTCCGAACCCCCTCTACGTTGCGCATGGGCCTCCTTTTATACGCTAAAGGGGTCACCGACAGGTGGCAACGTAGAGGAGGGTATAAACATAAAAAGTGAGGTGGTTGGTAGAGTTGCTTGTACAGTGCACCCTACCTAACCCTGACGGCAGGGGACAAGGGCATTAAAGGCCCGTCTGAGTCGCCCAAACAGTGCAGAAAGGACCGTTAGGGGCGCCACCGCTCGCCACGATGGCGATCTTGTCAGCTTCGCATGCCACTGCGCACCGCTGGCTGCACAGCCTCCCGCCACGCGCGCCTGGAGAGGCCCCCAGAGCGACACGTTGGTGGATGCGCTGGAGCGCGGGCACAGAGTGGCCGCCTGCCGCGGCAAGCGCCTTGCTGTTGTTGTTATCTTGTCGGGTCCGGAAGCTTGCCGCTCTCCGGGCCTCGAGGTACCTTGGTTGGTCTTCCCGGTAAGCTCCTCTTGCCGGGGCCTTGTTGCCTTGCCGCAGCGCGTGGCGCGTCACGGCAAGTTCCTTGGAGTGCCTCGGTTGGCCTTCCCGGCAAGCTCCTCTTGCCGGGGCCTTGTCTCCTGAGCTTAAATACTTTGTTCTTGAATGGCTCCAAGGGAACCATGGAGGATCCTGGCGTTCGCCCAGCAAGCCTTGCCGCGGGGTGCTGCAACTGCCCGTGCACAAGTTCGGGGTACTAGGGTACCCCTATTCTAGTACACCGACAGGAGCCCCCGGGCCTGGGCCAGACACGGTGCCGAGCGCTGTTGGACCAGGCCCAAGACAGGGCACGGGCACACGCGGGCTGGGCCACGCCGAATCTCGCTCCGTATCCACCGCGCTCTCCCATAACGGCACGCGTTGAATGCGGCATCGTGGGAGAGATCGTGGGTGGTTGTTTATTCGGAAGGGCGAAATGTCCGCCCCGTCCCTCTTTATAAGCAGAGGAAACAGGGGCAGTTCGTTCCCCCTCGCTGGTTGCTGCTACTTCATCTGGGGTTGGCGTCCACTCTGCTATGAACTCTGCCAATGCTCTGCTTTGGATAGTTGAAGTGCTCTCAAACTTGAGGCCAAAGCTTGACAGTTCCAGTGCCCACTCGACAATCCTGCCTGTTGCTTCTGGATTTTGCAGTATCCTCTTCAGCGGAAAGCGAGTGACGATTGTGATCTCATGTGCTTGGAAGTAATGGCGCAGCTTTCTCGAGGCCATGAGGAGGCCGAAAAGCAACTTCTGCACACCAGAGTACCTTGATCTAGCCCCCTGCAGAAGAGAACTGACAAAGTAAACTGGGCGCTGCACCATTCTCTTCGGCATCTTATCATGCTCCTGCGCAAACCCATGTTTGTCGGGACCAGAGCTTGTCGGCGAAGCCCCCTGCTTGTCACTGGATGGATCTGCCGTGGTTGCTGGCTCATCATCCGCCTCCCTCTCCGCCACTAACGCAGCACTAACCACTTGATTGGTTGCCGCTATATACAGCAGCAACTTCTCTTGCGGCTTAGGTGCGACAAGCGTTGGAGTGGAGGACAGGTATCTCTTCAAGTCCTGCAGCGCAGCCTCCGCTTTCGGAGTCCATTTTACTGGACCTGCCTTTTTCAAAAATTTTGAAAAATGGCAGGGCGCGCTCAGCAGATCTAGAGATAAACCTGCTGAGAGCAGCCACGCAACCGGCAAGCCTTCGTACATCCTTGACGCGCTTTGGTGCTTCGATCTGCTCAATGGCCTTGATCTTGTCGGGATTGGCTTCAATTCCCCGCTGAGACACGAAGAACCCGAGAAGCTTGCCGGAGGGGACCCCAAACACGCACTTCTTGGGGTTAAGCTTGAGGTTGATCTTGCGCAGATTTGCAAATGTCTCGTCTAAATCTTGAATCAGGGTCGCCCCGTTCTTGCTTTTGACCACTATGTCATCCATGTAGGCTTCCACATTTCTGTGCATCTGCGGCTCAAAAGCGTAGTGGACTACCCTTGCGAATGTTGAACCAGCATTCTTCAAACTGAAAGGCATCCGTACGAAGCAGTACATGCCACATGGGGTGATAAATGCGGTTTTCTCTTCATCCTCTTCTGCCATGAAGATCTGATGATATCCTGAGTATGCATCAAGAAATGAAAGCAAATCACATCCGGCTGTGGAGTCAACAATCTGGTCAATACGCGGCAAGGGAAATGGGTCTTTGGGACAAGCTTTATTAACATCAGTGAAGTCAATACAAAGTCTCCATTTCCCGTTCGCCTTGCGCACAACAACAGGATTGGCCAACCACGTGGGATGGAGCACTCCTCTGACAAGGCTTGCTGCTTCCAACTTCTTGATTTCTTCTGCGATGAATTCTTGGCTCTCTACTACCTGCTTCCTGACTTTCTGCTTGACGGGCCGCGCATGAGGACAGACGACAAGGTGGTGCTCAATTACTTTCCTGGGAACACCGGGGATATCAGACGGTTGCCACACAAACACGTCGACATCCGCCCGCAGGAAAGCAACGAGCGCGCTTTCCTATTTGGGGTCAAGAGTGGCGCTGATGGTGAAGGTACCACCAGTGCCGTCCTCCTTGGCGGACACCTTCTTGGTCTCAGGTGGAGCTGCCATTGCCTTCTTACGCTTGCCGGTGGAGCCCGATGGTGCGTCCTCGACGGTAGCGCAGCACTCCGAAGAGGTGCGCTTGCCGGAGTGGGCATCAGAGCTCTTGCCGGACTTGGTCTTCTTCTTCCCCCAGGGAGCTTCAGCGGCAAGTGTCCTGCGTTCTGCTACGGCTGCTGCTTCCCGGTAGATCTTGTCGGCACAGAAAGGAGCATCCTTCTTGTCGCCAGGGATAGAGATGACACTTATCGGGCCTGGCATTTTCAGTACGTTGTACACATAGTGAGAGGCTGCCATGAACTTGGCGAGTGCCGGTCGGCCAAGGATTCCATTGTAAGGCAATGGAAAGTCGGCAACGTCAAACGTGACCCTCTCAGTCCTGAAGTTCAGCTCGCTGCCAAATGTTACCGGCAACGTGATCTTTCCCTTTGGCTTGCTCCTTCCCGGGTTGATTCCTTGAAATGTACCGGTCTCTTCGAGCTCGCTGTCAGGGATCTGGAGTTTCTGGAGCACTGCGGAGGAGATCAGGTTCAAGCCGGCCCCGCCGTCAACTAGCATCTTAGTGACCTTGAGGTTGCGGATTGTTGGTGAAACCAGCATCGGCAAGCACCCGACCGCAGTTATGCGATCAGGGTGGTCCTCAATGTCAAAGATGATAGGCGTGCCGGACCATTTCAGAGGCTTGCGTGACTCGACGGGTGGTTCTGCTGCATTAACTTCCCGCACCCACTACTTGAGCTGGCGGTGCGAGGCATGCAGAGAAGCACCACCGTCAATGCACAGGACCTCTGTGGCTTTCTGGAACTCCTGCTCATCAGTCTCCTCATCATCCATGTCTTCATCATCGTCGTCATCTTCATCCTTGTCGCGGCCGCGAGGAGGTCTGTCTCCTTGCCGCTACTTAGCTTTGCCGCGGCGTCCTCCTCGGCCGGGACGTTTCTTGTCGGATCCACCAGCTCCTTCCTGGGCCTTCTCCTTGTCGCGCCGCTCGTATTCAGCTTTCTGTTGCTCAACAAGCTGTTCGACTTTCTTACAGTTCTGGAGATCATGGCCCTTGGTGCGGTGGATCTTGCAATACTGCTTGTTGGTGCCGTCCTGCTTGTCGGCGACCGCCACCTCCGCGGCAACCTCCTTGCCGGAGTCACCAGCTTTGGCTTCCTTGGCGCCGCCACCGTTGCCGGACTGCTCAACAACTAGCACTTCTTTGCCTTTCCTCCTTCTGTTGTTCCGCCGCCAGTTTTTCCTTGTCGGGGCAGCATCTTCACTGTCAGATCCTCCTGCTCCTATATTTTCTCCGGGGAGTCTCCTCCCTTCCTCAACATGTGCACACTTGTCGGCCAGTGCATATAATTCACTGACGTCCCTGATCTTGCACATCGCCATTTCCTCCCGCATCATGCGGTTTCGCACGTTCTGATGGAACGCGCTGATCACCGCGGCATGGTGGACGTCTGGGATGTTGTGCTGCACACTACTGAATCTCTGAATGTACTTGCGCAGGGGCTCTCCTTCCTTCTGGGCGAGCAGATGAAGATCACTCTCCTGGCCATGAGGCTTGTGTCCGCCTGTGAAGGCGCCGACAAACTGATGGCACAGATCAGCCCAAGAGGATATGGAGTTGTCCGGCAAGTGCATGAGCCAGGATCTGACGTTGGGCTTGAGCACCAGCGGGAAGTAGTTGGCAAAGATCTTGTCATCTCATCCCCCGGCAGCCTGCACCGCAATGGTGTAGATGCTGAGGAACTCCGACGGATGCGTCTTGCCGTTGTACTTCTCCGGTACGTCTGGCTTGAAGTTCTTTGTGCTGGGCCACTGGACTTGCCGTAGCTCACGAGTGAACGCAGGGCAACCTACCGCGTACGGCAGATCGCCTGGTTCCCCTGGCACATGCATGTCAACAGAGGGCCCAGCGCGCTTGTCGGATTGACGTCGCGCTTCTCTTCGGCGCTCGATGCGGGTTCGAGCGTCTTCTTGTTGTCGATCATGAAGAACTTGGCGCTGATCGCGACGAGCTCGTGGATCCGACGATGCAGTGGAGTCGCTGTCGAGGTGGATCCGGCGAGTCGGCGATCTTGGCCTTCGGGGCGGTGATTGCATGGTAGTTGCACCTCCGCCCGTTTCGTCGCCACCGGCTCGCGTCCGGCAACCCTGTCGCGGCGGCGAAGCACTCGGCCGCCGTGGAGTGTCGCCGTTGGCGTAGCCGATGAGACTCTGAATGGTGGCCCTCCATTCGTCGATCTTGTCCGACGTCGGAGGGTAATCTAGGAGAAGTTGAGCTCGTGCCAAAGCTTCTGCTGGAGTGGTGGGTGACAGTGGCGGACGGCGCGAGGAGCGGGATGTGCTCGAACT
Organism: Triticum aestivum; assembly: GCF_018294505.1. Lineage (NCBI taxonomy): Eukaryota > Viridiplantae > Streptophyta > Magnoliopsida > Poales > Poaceae > Triticum > Triticum aestivum. Next base: position 399,298,209 of record NC_057800.1, on the reverse strand, counting down.
TCTAACTATGTTAGAAGGAGCAGTATCCCGCCCAGGCGACCGTGCCCCGCTCGTGCCAGCACGCTGGCGTGCTTGCTGGTCTTGAGCGCCCCGAGATCCACCAGCTTGGTCTTGGCCTATCATGCGTATGGCACTGCAAGTGCCATGACGTTGTTGGTCTTGCGCCTCTTGAGAGTGGCGTGTGACATGTACAGTCACCGAGGTTTGTGCAGCCTTGTCCTTGGACTTGGCAGCATCATGAGCTTCTTCGTCGACGTCCATTCTTCCCCCGGCGTCCATTCCACCACCCGTTTGCTCCAACGGTGGCGGAAGTGACGTGGACGGAGCGGCTGCCGCCGAAGTCTTCTTCTTCGGTGGCATGTTGATGAAGGGAATGAAGATCTAGCTCGCATGAACGCCGGCTCGGATTCACACAATCTCGACGCCCCCCTACCTGTCGTGCCAAAGATGTTGGGGGAAACTGATCCACGAACACCTATGGGGCCGGCGGACTAGGCCCCTTTCGGTTCAGTGGGGGGGGGGCGGAGATAGCACGAAGAGCGGATCGAGGCGAAGCACACGAGCAGTTTACCCAGCTTCGGAGCTCTCCGGAGAGATAACACTCCTACTGCTGCTTGTCTGGTTGTATTATCTTGTGTTCTTGCTCTCGAGAGAGAGCATGGTGTTTTCTGGGCTACGAATGAATTGAAGCGAACTGTCCGAACCCCCTCTACGTTGCGCATGGGCCTCCTTTTATACGCTAAAGGGGTCACCGACAGGTGGCAACGCAGAGGAGGGTATAAACGTAAAAAGTGAGGTGGTTGGTACAGTTGCTTGTACAGTGCACCCTACATAACCCTGACGGCAGGGGACAAGGGCATTAAAGGCCCGTCTGAGTCGCCCAAATAGTGCAGAAAGGACCGTTAGGGGCGCCACCGCTCGCCACGATGGCGATCTTGTCAGCTTCGCATGCCACTGCGCACCGCTGGCTGCACAGCCTCCCGCCACGCGCGCCTGGAGAGGCCCCCAGAGCGACACGTTGGTGGATGCGCTGGAGCGCGGGCACAGAGTGGCCACCTGCCGCGGCAAGCGCCTTGCTGCTGTTGTTATCTTGTCGGGTCCGGAAGCTTGCCGCTCTCCGGGCCTCGAGGTACCTTGGTTGGTCTTCCCGGTAAGCTCCTCTTGCCGGGGCCTTGTTGCCTTGCCGGAGCGCGTGGCGCGTCGCGGCAAGTTCCTTGGAGTGCCTCGGTTGGCCTTCCCGGCAAGCTCCTCTTGCCGGGGCCTTGTCTCCTGAGCTTAAATACTTTGTTCTTGAATGGCTCCAAGGGAACCATGGAGGATCCTGGCGTTCGCCCGGCAAGCCTTGCCGCGGGGTGCTGCAACTGCCCGTGCACAAGTTCGGGGTACTAGGGTACCCCTATTCTAGTACACCGACACACTGGTGGCGATCTTTGATGCCCAGTGTATGTAATCTGTTGTCTGCTTGTGCTTTATTATCATAGTGGCGAACTTTGATGCCCACTGGATGTAATATGCCGTAATTTCTTTATTGTATAGTCTAGGTTTTTTTCTTATTCACGATGTTGCAGTTATTTTACTGTATATATATCCTTTCTTCGCAGTAAACCGGCCAAACCGTAAAATTACGGTACATAATCGAGCCGTCATGCAAATCACCATGTATGATCCACAACATGGGCCCCGTCATCTTGGTCCGTTAACAGGCCTAAATGTAAACTGGCCCACTAGTAGATTCAGGCCTTTAATAGGCAGAGTAAACTCAATGGGCCTTTAGGAGGCTGAAAAGTAGGTTGGGCCTGAAACATGTCGAACAGCTCACGGGCCGGCAGCAGGCCGAAATAGACCCCGGCCCATGAATGTGCCAATCAAATCATGGGCTTATAATAGGCCAAAATTGCCTCGGTCCTTGTTAGGCCCAACTATATGACAGGCTTTTAACAGACCGAAACTAATATCAGGCCAAATTACTAAATGGGCCTTTAGCAAATGGGCCCAAAAGCGTAGCATCCAGTTGACGGGCCGAATCTGATATGGGCCATAATTTAGCCCAAAGCCTCGTAAAGGGCCGGACCTGATCTGGGCCGTAATTTGGCCCAGAACATGGTAGGCTTTTAACGGGTCGGATCTCATATGGGCCATTATTAGGCCCAGAAGGTGGCAGGCCATTAATGGACCGGATCAAATATGGGCCGGCATTTGGCCCAGAACATGGCACCAGTTAATGGGCCGGCCTACTAGGGTCCTCAAAATCTTCTGGGCCTACAGCTGGGCTGGCCCATTATGGTCCACAAAAATCTTGTGGGCCTTCACCTGGGCCGACCCATTATGGCCCGCAAAAATCTTGGGGGACTTTACCTGGGCCGGCCCATTATGGCTTGCAAATCTTTTGGGCCTTTAGCTGGGTCGTCCCATTATGGTCCGCAAAATCTTGTGGGCCTTTAGTTGGGCCGACCCATTTAAAATTTATGGGCTACTTTTGGGCCGGTCCACGTGTTAACATATCATAGGCGCATCTCGCCCATTGGACGAGTGACACCTGTGCCAACACGGAGCTGACACCCCCATTGGTCGGGGCTATTAACGGGTTATCGGATCCAAAACCGGACCGATAGCTTAACGGCGTTCTGTTAGGGTGGATGCCATGTGTCGGTCACCCTTGACGAAAGCACTTCTGTGACGCGCGATTTATCGTCATGGAAGTGGACACTTCCGTGATGATGATTTTGGTAATGTCATGGAACACTTGTACGACAACACAGGTATGACTATCTTGATTCTGTCATAAAATTGTCATGGATGTACATGCATGACAAAAAATGCGACCTACTGTGACAAACACGTATCATCATGGAAGTGTATTTTTTTTGTAGTGAGAGTCTCTTATTTTGTCACTTTCATATACTAGTCGGAAGTTTTCACTATAGAACTTGGCTTGTATATTCCAACGATGGGATTCCTCAAATGCCCTAGGTCTTCGTGAGCAAGCAAGTTGGATGGACACCCACTTAGTTTCTTTTGTTGAGCTTTCATACATTTATAGCTCTAGTGCATCCGTTGCATGGCAATCCCTACTCACTCACATTGATATCTATTGATGGGCATCTCCGTAGCCCATTGATACGCCTAGTTGATGTGAGACCATCTTCCTCCTTTTTGTCTACTCCACAACCACCACTCTATTCCACCTATAGTGTTATGTCCATGGCTCACGCTCATGTATTGTGTGAAAGTTGAAAAAATTTGAGAATACTAAAGTATGAAACAATTGTTTGGCTTGTCATCGGGGTTGTGCATGATTTGAATATTTTGCGTGATGAAGATGGAGCATAACCAAACTATATGATCTTGTAGGGATGAACTTTCTTTGGCCATGTTATTTTGAGAAGACATAATTACTTTGTTTTTATGCTTGAAGTATTATTATTATTATGGCAATATTAAACTTTTGTCTTAAATCTTTCGGATCTGAACGTTCATGCCACAATAAAGAAAACTACATTGATAAATATGTTAGGTAGCATTCCACATCAAAAATTATGTTTTTATCATTTACCTACTCGAGGACAAGTAGGAATTAAGCTTGGGGATACTTGATACGTCTCCAACGTATCTATAATTTTTGATTGTTCCATGTTATTGTATTATCTGTTTTGGATATGCTCTTTTATATTATTTTTGGGACTAACCTATTAACCGGAGGCCCAGTGCCAGTTTCCTTTTTTGCCTATTTTAGTGTTTCGCAGAAAAGGAATACCAAACGGAATCCAAACGGAATGAAACCTTCGTGATGATCTTTCTTGGACCAAAAACAAACCAGGAGACTTGGATTGGAAGTCTAGAACTCCGTGAGGCGGCCACGAGGCAGGAGGGCACGCCTAGGGGGTAGGCGCGCCCCCATCCTCATGGGCCCTACGTAGCTCCACCAACGTACTTCTTTCACCTATATGTACTCTTATACCCTAGTAACATTAGGGGGAGCCACGAAACCACTTTTCCACCGCCGCAACCTTCTGTACCTGTGAGAAACCATCGCGGGGCCTTTTTTGGCGATCTGCCTGAGGGAGAATCGATCACGAAGGGCTTCTACATTAACACCATAGCCTCTCCGATGAAGCGTGAGTAGTTTACCACAGACCTTCGGGTCCATAGTTATTAGCTAGATGTCTTCTTCTCTCTCTTTGATCTTCAATACAAAGTTCTCCTCGATGTTCTTGGAGATCTATTCGATGTAATACTCTTTTGCGGTGTGTTTGCCGAGATCCGATGAATTGTGGAATTATGAACTTGATTATCTATGAATATAATTTGGTTCTTCTCGGAATTCTTATATGCATGATTTGATATCTTTGCAAGTCTCTTCGAATTATCGGTTTAGTTTGTCCTACTAGATTGATCTTTCTTGCAATGGAAAAAGTGCTTAGCTTTGGGTTCAATCTTGCGGTGTGGTTTATATCATAATGCTTAAGTTTATCCCTCTACATCATGTCATCTTGCTTAATGTGTTACTCTGTTCTTATGAACTTAATACTCTAGATGCAAGCTGGATAGCGCTCGATGTGTGGAGTAATAGTAGTAGATGCAGAATCGTTTCAATCTATTTGACACGGACGTGATGCCTATATTCATGATCATTGCCTTAGATATCTTCATAACTATGCGCTTTTCTATCAATTGCTCAGCAGTAATTTGTCCACCCACCGTAATACATGCTATCTTGAGAGAAGCCACTAGTGAAACCTATGGCCCCCGGGTCTCTTTCTTATTATATTGCATCTCTTTTATTTACAACGCATCTCGTTTACTATTTTGCAATCTTTACTTTCCAATCTATATAAAAAAAATACCAAAAATATTTACTTTACTATCTTGATCAGATCTCACTTTTGCGAGTGACCGTGAAGGGATTGACAACCCCTTTATCGCGTTGGTTGCAAGGTTCTTGATTGTTTGTGCAGGTACTGGGTGACTTGTGCGTTGTCTCCTACTGGATTGATACCTTGGTTCTCAAAAACTGAGGGAAATACTTACGCTACTTTGCTGCATCACCCTTTCCTCTTCAAGGGAAAACCAGTGCATGCTCAAGAGGTAGTGATATGTCTCCAACGTATCTATAATTTTTGATTGTTCCATGCTATTGTATTATCAACCTTGGATGTTTTATATGCATTAATATGCTATTTTATATGATTTTTGTCTAACCTATTAACCTAGAGCCCAGTGCCAGTTTCTGTTTTTTCCTTGTTTTAGAGTATCGCAGAAAAGGAAAATCAAATGGAGTCCAATTGACCTGAAACTTCACAGAACTTATTTTTGGATGAGAAGTAGCCCATGGAGTATCAGAGATGGACCAGAAGAGTCTCGGGCTGCCCACGAGGGTGGGGGGCGTGCCCCCTGCCTCGTGGACAGCCTGGAGATCCACCAACGTACTTCTTCCTCCTATATATACCCATATACCCTAAAAACTTCAGAGACGAGAATAGATCGGGAGTTCCGCTGCCAGAAGCCTCCATAGCCATCGAAAACCAATCTAGACCCATTCTAGCACCTTGACAGAGGGGGAATCCCTCTCCGGTGGCCATCTTCATCATCCCGGTGCTCTCCATGACGAGGAAGGAGTAGTTCTCCCTCGGGGCTGAGGGTATGTACCAGTAGCTATGTGTTTGATCTCTCTCTCTCTCTCTCTCGTGTTCTTGAGGTGGTACGATCTTGATGTATCACGAGCTTTGCTATTATAGTTGGATCTTATGATGTTTCTCCCCCTCTACTCTCTTTTAATGGATTGAGTTTTCCCTTTGAAGTTATCTTATCGGATTGAGTCTTTAAGGATTTGAGAACACTTGATGTATGTCTTACGTGGGATACCCATGGTGACAATGGGGTATTCTATTGATCCACTTGATGTATGTTTTGGTGATCAACTTGTGGGTTCCTCCCATGAACCTATTCATAGGGGTTGGCACACGTTTTCATCTTGACTCTCCGATAGAAACTTTGGGGCACTCTTTGATGTACTTTGTGTTGGTTTGAATAGATGAATCTGAGATTGTGTGATGCATATCGTATAATCATGCCCACGGATACTTGAGGTGACATTGGAGTATCTAGGTGACATTAGGGTTTTGGTTGATTTGTGTCTTGAGGTGTTATTCTAGTACGAACTCTATGATAGATTGAACGCAAAGAATAGCTTCATGTTATTTTACTACGGACTCTTGAATAGATCGATCAGAAAGGATAACTTTGAGGTGGTTTCGTACCCTACCATAATATCTTCGTTTGTTCTCCGCTATTAGTGACTTTGGAGTGACTCTTTGTTGCATGTTGAGGGATAGTTATATGATCCAATTATGTTATTATTGTTGAGGGAACTTGCACTAGTGAAAGTGTGAACCCTAGGCCTTGTTTCAACGCATTGCAATACCGTTTGTGCTCACTTTTATCATTAGTTACCTTGCTGTTTTTATATTTTCAGATTACAAAAACCTTTACCTACCATCCATATACCACTTGTATCACCATCTCTTCGCCGAACTAGTGCACCTATACAATTTACCATTGTATTGGGTGTGTTGGGGACACAAGAGACTCTTTGTTATTTGGTTCCAGGGTTGCTTGAGAGAGACCATCTTCATCCTACGCCTCCTACGGATTGATAAACCTTAGGTCATCCACTTGAGGGAAATTTGCTACTGTCCTACAAACCTCTGCACTTGGAGGCCCAACAACGTC
>NC_057800.1:399242445-399291289 GCF_018294505.1 Triticum aestivum | reverse complement strand
AGACCTTGCAATCGAATCTTTTTGTTTCTTGTTTTATCACTAGTTTATTTTATAAAAGAAAATTACAAAAAAATGGAATTGAGTTTGCCTCATACGCTTCATCTTTTTAATATCTTTCGTGAGAACAATGGAAAGGAAAATTGTGCTCAAGTGCTAGAAGAAGAAATCTATGGAATGTTTGGCACTAAATATTTGAATGATGAGCATGATTTCAATGTTGTTAGTATGAATTCCTTGAATATCCATGATGCTAATGATATGCAAAGCCACAAGCTTGGGGAAGCTATGTTTGATGAAGATGATATTTTTTGTCCCCCAAGTTTTGATGAGCAAATTTATTATGATGATAGCATGCCTCCTATTTATGATGATTATAATTATGAAAGTGGATTTGGAGAGGTCATGACTTTATTTAGTGATGAATCCACTATTTCGGAAGAGGTGCCAATTGATTATGAGAACAAAATTGCTATCTATGATGATTATTGTGATGACTTGTATGCTATAAAGAATAATTATAACCATGAAACTTGTCATCATGATTTTAGTTTTCAATTGGATTATGCCTCACATGATAGTTATTTTGTTGAGTTTGCTCCCACTACTATTCATGAGAAGAAGTTTGCTTATGTGGAGAGTAATAAAAATTATATTATTGTGCATCATGAAAATAGTGCTTTATGTGACAGTTATATTGTTGAATTCATTCATGAAGCTACTGAAAATTATTATGAGGGAGGAACATGTGCTTGTAGGAATTGCAATAAAATGAAGCTTCCTCTCTATGTGCTTAAAGTTTTGAAGTTATGCTTGTTTTGCCTTCCTATGCTAGTTGATTATTGTTCCCATAAATTGTTTGATCACAAAATTCCTATGCATAGGAAGTGGGTTAGACTTAAATGTGCTATTCATATTCTTCTTGATGCTCTCTTTATGTTTCAATTCTTATCTTTTATGTGAGCATCATTGAAATCATCATGCCTAGCTAGGGGCGTTAAACGATAGCGCTTGTTGGGAGGCAACCCAATTTTATTTTTGTTACTTGCTTTTTGCTCCTGTTTAGTAATAAATAATTTATCTAGCCTCTGTTTTGGTTGTGTTTTTTGTGTTTAATTAGTGTTTGTGCCAAGTAGAACCGTTGGGAAGACTTGGGGAAAGTCTTTTTGATCTTGCTATAAAAAAAACAGAAACTTTAGCGCTCACGAGAATTGCTGCCATTTTTATTTGGAAAGTGATATTTAGTTAATTATTTCTTCAGATGATTAATAGATAAATTACTCACATCCAGAAATTTATTTTAGAATTTTTGGGGTTCCAGAAGTTTGTGTTAGCTACAGATTACTACAGACTGTTCTGTTTTTGACAGATTCTGTTTTTCGTGTGTTGTTTGCTTATTTTGATGAATCTATGGCTAGTAAAATAGTTTATAAACCATAGATAAGTTGGAATACAGTAGATATTAAACCAATATGAATTTATAATGAGTTCACAACAGTACCTAAGTGGTGATTTATTTTCTTATACTAACGGAGCTTACGAGTTTTCTGTTAAGTTTTGTGTTGTGAAGTTTTCAAGTTTTGGGTAAAGATTCGATGGACTATGGAATAGGGAGTGGAAAGAGACTAAGCTTGGGGATGCCCAAGGCACCCCAAGGTAATATTCAAGTACAACTGTCGGTGTCAAAACCGGCGGATCTCGGGTAGGGGGTCCCGAACTGTGCATCTAGGCCGGATGGTAACAGGAGGCAGGGGACACAATATTTTACCCAGGTTCAGGCCCTCTTGATGGAGGTAAAACCCTACGTCCTGCTTGATTAATATTGATGATATGGGTAGTACAAGAGTAGATCTACCACGAGATCAGAGAGGCTAAACCCTAGAAGCTAGCCTATGGTATGATTGTATGTTGTCCTATGGACTAAAACCCTCCGGTTTATATAGACACCGGAGAGGTTAGGGTTACACAAGGTCGGTTACAGAAGAGGAGATATACATATCCGTATTGTCTAGCTTGCCTTCCACGCCAAGTAGAGTCCCATCCGGACACGAGACGAAGTCTTCAATCCCGTATCTTCATAGTCTAACAGTCCGGCCAATGGAGATAGTCTGGCTGTCCGGAGACCCCCTAATCCAGGACTCCCTCAGTAGCCCCTGAACCAGGCTTTCAATGACGATGAGTCCGGTGCGCAGTATTGTCTTCAGCATTGCAAGGCGGGTTCCTCCTCCGAATACACCACAGAAGAATTTTGAATATAAGGATAGTGTCCGACCCTACAAAATAAGTTCCACATACCACCGTAGAGAGAATAATATTTCCACAAATCCAATTTGCTGACTTGTTTTGGCAACATGACATTACGTCACGGCCCGGTGATTATTCGAACCGTTTCCTTTAACTAGCCCCGCACATAACGCGAGGCGGTTTTTTGACACGTCTTGTCAAAACAGAGATCGTGTCCCCTTATCACGAGATTCTCATCAATATGGGTGTGGGTAACCCAACCGCGCCATCAATTACGGCGCTTGGGGGACGAGCGAGTTTTACCAGGCTAGTGGGGACACATAGTTTCGTCCGCCCATATAAAGGGATAAGGATTTACTTTTTCATCCATGCCTTCTTCCTCCTTTGCTCATCCACCTTCGCATACTCGAGCTCCAGCGCCCAAGTTCGCATTTCCCACCTCGACCTTCTCCAACCATGACCAGAGCGGGAGGCAGGTGGATGGTCTCCTCCATCACGGAGGGACACATCAAGAAGTTGTGGAGAGCCGGATACTTTCCCGACGGCATAGCGCACCGGCTCCCAGATGAGGGGCAGCTCATCCCCACCCCCAGGCCCCATGAGAGGGTGGTGTTCCTCACGCATTTCCTCCGCGAACTGGGATTTCCTCTCCACCCATTTGTCCGGGGGCTCATGTTCTACTATGGCCTGGATTTCCACGATCAGGCCCCGAATTTCATCCTCAACATCTCGGCATTTATCGTCGTGTGCGAGGCTTTCCTCCGCATCAGGCCCCACTTCGGCTTATGGCTGAAGACCTTCAACGTCAAGCCGAAGGTAGTGAGCGGCCGCCAGGCGGAGTGCGGAGGCGCCATGGTGGGAAAGATGCCCAACATCACATGGCTCGAGGGCTCCTTCGTGGAGACAATAAAGGGGTGGCAGTCGGGGTGGTTCTATATCACCGAGCCGCATGACCCTACATGGGTAGCGGTCCCGAGTTCCGATCTGGCTTCCCCACACGGCTCACCTCCTAGCAAGAGAAGGGCCTGTCCTGGGGTAGTTCGGGAGAGCTGACCAGACTCGAAACATGTATTCAAAACATGGTCAACAAGAAGCTCAAACTCGTCAACGTAGTCCAGGTCATGCTCATCCGCCGGATCCTCCCGTGTCAACAACGGGCCTTCAACTTGTGAGAGTTCGACTTGACGCAACACCGAACTCTGAACAGGCTCTTCGACACAACTCACGAAGATGCCTGGAGGGTGCTGTTCAAGAGCGCCGAGGTCCCCCCTCCCATTACTGAGGATCGCGGATTCAGCACGAAGCGCCAAGCCAGTGCGGTAAGCTGCTTTACCTCTTATAGGATACATATTTTTTACGGCCCAGCAAATGCTCTTTTGGCAAAGATGCTGACTCCGACTCTTTATATGGTGCCGGAGAAGACCAAGAAGGCCAAGGGAACCCGGAAGAGTTCCCGACGCCAGACGTCATCAGACTCACCGTCCGATGACTCTACGGCACACTCCTCCCCCGAAGACGAGGAGGGAGAAGAAGACGCTCCCCCTCCAGACGGGGGAGACAAGAAGAGGAAGGCCACCCCAACTGAGGAGGCCGAAGGGTCCAAGAAGGGAAGGACTCTCCTTCCCGACAGTTCCACCACCGCCGCCGATGGTGAAGACGAGTGGCTACCCAAGGCCAAGCCCCTGGGGAAATCATAAGTATTCGGATACCATAGTTACTCATAGCATTCCTTTGCCGCACTACTTCACCTAATGCCGAAATATGATTATGCAGGCCACCCCGATCCCGTATCGATGTATCATCGGACGGCTCCCTGGGCTCGTCGGATATGGATAGCGATCCAGTTCCGACCGCCATCTCCCCTCATCCTGCGGACAACGCCGAGGTGCTGTCTCACGAAGCACCGGGTCGAGGGGAGACAGTCCCGAAGGCGCCTCAAGGCGGCCTCCCAGACTCTGGGAGCAGAGGGGACAAAGCCCCTGAGGGCTCCGAGCTCGGCCCTCAGCCGGACACCGCGCTGGAACCTCCAGTGGTTCCGGACTTGGGCAGGCGGCCTCCTTCTAAGAGGGGCAAGACGCCTGTACCGGTGACCTCTGTCCATCCAGAGGCGCCGGACAATCTGCTGGAAGCACTTCGCAGCGCTTCCATCGACGAGGAGCACCACACTTTTATGAGTGCGGTGATCCAGATGGTTCAGTCCGCTAAGAGCAGATTGACTGAGGCCTGTGCCAGCCTTCTAACAGGCTTTCAGGTAAGTGTTTAAAGTATAGGAAAAATATTACCGCATAGACAGTAGCCCCTGGTGCTCTGTTCGGTGTTCGCAAAGAAAAGCCGAACAGAGGATCAAACAATATCGCAAGAGTCTAATATGAGTATGTATATGCAGGCTTCGCTGATTGCGTCCGCCGCACTGACTGCGGAGGTCGCCGTACTGAAGCAGGACCTTAAGGGGTCCCAGGATGAGCTCGGCCTTACCAAGAGGCAGCTCGCCTTATCATGACAGTCAGTTTTAGCTTTCTCTACTGAGGTGCTGAACCCAGCAGAACCGGGGCACAATCGCAGTAGTTCTCCTAGCGCTACCTTAGCCGATAGAGCGGAACGTAAGGTACCAAAACATAGGAGCCGGGCAAACCCAACATTTGACCAAAGACATGATTCGGAGCTGATGCAGATAATGCTATAAGTTCGGGGTGCCGCACTTGTGAAAGTGTTCGGACTTTTCACACGGTATTGTGGGGTACGTAAGCCCCTGGTGTATTGGCCGAGTGTACGGTTGCAAGGCGTCATTAATGAACACATAGATATATATATATATAACAAGAATGCAATAATAGTCGTAATATCATGCATTGTTTATTCAAAAAATTGCGTTAAAGTGGAATGATACAGATAGTGCGATAAGCAAAGAGTAGGACTATGACCCTTCCAAGGGCAAGCTGAGGAATGATATTAAATCGAATATTTCGCTCGTTATTGTAATCCACCTGGGAATTCCGTGGTGTGACGTAGCTGTCTGCCTCCTTGGTTGCTGCATCATGTGTTCGGCAATAGTGCTGCCGGACAGTGTTTCTAGAGATTAAGGTCCTGAAAAAAGAGAAAAATAACCAAACGGGAAGCCCCTAGTGCGATTTAAGCCGCGTCTTGGGGTGTGCCGTAGTTGTGCCCCTCCCCACCTGTGCCCATGGTATTTTTAATGCGTAATTATGTACGCGTGGCACGAGTTTCACCGTTGGGCTGGGATTGGGGTGGGTGCCGTATTGCTACGCGAGCTCAGGTCGCGCCAGGCGGTCTATTTGCCGATTGCTCCGAGCGCGCTTGAAGGTGTCCGAGCTTTGAAACGCCGAACTGGTTGATTGCCTTGAGAGGCTGCTTTGCGCTTCTGCTGCGAGGGCCGTGGTGTGCTTCTCTGTTCAGAGAGAGCGCTCTGTGTTTCCATTGACTGTAATAACTCCGCGAGGTCCTGGCATATTGAGCTTGAGGTATGCATAATGCGGTACCGCATTGAATCTAGCAAATGCGGTTCGCCTGAGTAGTGCATGATGACCATTGCGGAACGGGACTATATCCAAGATTAACTCTTCGCTTCGGAAGTTATCCGGGGATCCGAAGACCACTTCCAGTGTAATTGAGCATGTGCAATGGGCCTCTACACCTGGAATGACGCCTTTAAAGGTCATTTTTGTGGGTTTGATCCTTGAGGAGTCTATACCCATTTTGCGCACTGTGTCCTGATAAAGCAGGTTCAGGCTGCTACCGCCATCCATATGGACTCGAGTGAGGTGAAATCCGTCAATGATTGTGTCTAGGACCAGTGCGGCGAATCCGCCATGACGGATACTAGTGGGGTGGTCCCTGCGATCGAAGGTGATCGGACAGGAGGACCATGGGTTGAACTTTGGGGTGACTGGCTCCAATGCATATACGTCCCTGAGCGCACTCTTCCGCTCCCTCTTGGGGATGTGGGTTGCGTATATCATGTTCACCGTCCGCACTTGTGGGGGAAACCTCTTCTGTCCTCCAGTGTGTGGCTGCCGGGGCTCCTCCTCGTCATCGCTATGTGGCCCCTTATCCTTGTTTTCGGCAATTAACTTGCCGGCCTTCTTGAACACCCAACAATCCCTGTTGGTGTGATTGGCTAGCTTGTCTGGGGTGCCGTGTATTTGAAACGAGCGATCGAGTATACGGTCCAAGATGGACGGACCCGGCGTACTTTGTTTGAATGGCTTTTTCCGCTGACCGGGTTTAGAGCCTTTGAATCTAGCATTGACTGTCGTATCCTCGGTATTTTTGTTGTTAATGCGGCACTTATGTTTGTTGCGACGTGACCTGCTGTAGCCGTCCTTGGTATCCAAGGTACCATGGTTCTTTGATATGTTATTACTGCGAGCTAGCCAGCTTTCTTCTCCCGCACAAAAGCAGGTCATGAGCGTCGTGAGGGCTGCCATAGATTTCGGCTGTTCCTGACCAAGGTGTCGGGCTAGCCACTCATCTCGGATGTTGTGTTTGAAAGCCACTAAGGCCTCTGCATCCCGACAGTCGACGATTTGATTTTTCTTTGTAAGGAACCGAGTCCAGAATTGTCTGGCCGACTCTTCTGGCTGCTGAATTATGTGGCTCAAGTCATCGGCGTCTGGTGGTCGCACATAAGTGCCCTGAAAGTTTTCGAGGAATGCGGCTTCCAGATCTTCCCAACAGCTAATGGAGTCTGCTGGCAAACTGTTAAGCCAATGCCGCGCTGGTCCTTTGAGCTTTAGTGGGAGGTATTTTATGGCGTGTAAGTCATCACCGCGGGCCATGTGGATGTGAAGGAGGAAATCCTCGATCCACACCGCAGGATCTATAGTGCCGTCGTATGATTCAATATTTACAGGTTTGAAACCTTCTGGGATTTGATGATCCATTACTTTGTCTGTGAATCATAAAGGGTGTGTGGTGCCTCTGTATTGGGCTATATCGCGACGCAGCTCGAATGGGTCTTGCCCGCTGAGTCCGGTCTGGCCGGATTTACTTTTACTATATCCGGCCTGACGTTTATCGTCTCGCATAGTGGCGCGCCCTCGTGATCCGTAGATCGATCTTGCATGCTTTGCTTTGTCCTCCAATATGTCTCGCAGGTCTAGCGTATCTCCCCATGCCTTTTTATTTGAATGGCGTCGGAGTGCGGGCTGAGTTTTTGGCTGGAATGCCTCTCTATCGCGGCCACGAGGTGGCCGATCAGCCGCGTCATATGCTTCTTCCTCCAGTCGGGGTAGCAACCTGCATTTTGGGTAACTCTTGGAGGGGCGCTCGAGTTTATATTCCTCGCCCGCGAGGACTTCAGTCCATCTGTCAGCTAGCAGGTCTTGATCAGCTTGAAGCGATTGCTGCTTTTTCTTTAGGCTATTTGTCATGGCCATAAGCCGGCGCTTGAAGCGCTCTTGTTCGACGGGATCCTATGGTACGGCGAATTCATCATCGCCGAGGCTTTGCCTCGTCTTCGGAGGGGGTATGTAATTATCATCATCTGCCTCTCCGTCTGTCGCTCTCTCAGGAGGGCTGGCTCCTCCATCCTCCTGCTCTAAATCTTGCTAGAGGGGGTTGTTGTTGTCTTCGGCACTATCCGGAGTGTTATTACCTCCTGTGCCAGTATCACCACTTTTGCTTTGGCGGGACTTAGAGCGGCGCCACTGACGTCGGCGCTTGGGTTGCTTCTGGGAGGGGTCATCCTCCGCTATCTCGTCGCCATTGCCTTCTTTGGGTGTATCCATCATGTATATATCGTATGATGAGGTGGCTGTCCAGTGCCCTGTGGGCAGTGGTTCCTCTTCGTCTCCCGCATCATCGTCCATATCGCCGATGTCTTCGGAGTCGAAGTTGAGCATGTCGATTAAGTCATCGACAGTTGCTACTAAGTGGGTGGTGGGTGGGCCGCGAATTTCTTCGTCGTCCGCATCCCAGTCCTGCCGAACATAGTTCGGCCAGGATCCTCCTGACAAGGAAAGAGACCTTAATGAGTTCAGTATGTCGCCGAAGGGCGAGTGCTGAAAAATATCCGCAGAGGTAAACTCCATGATCGGCGCCCAATTGGATTCGACAAGAACGGGCGCAGGCGGTTCGGAGTCCGTGGCCGGAGAAGGATCCGGCAGCTTAACAACACGGCGCCCGGGCAAGGTAAGGTCGATGTTTGGCTCGATCGCCGCTGAGGGTAAGGCCTCCATGGTGGGGTCCATCCACCCATCCATGGACGGCGCCACTGGCTCCGAATTGAGGGTCAGAGCGGCTGCCGGTGCGATCTCCTGAACACTGTCCGATGGTAGAGTTAAATCGTACTTATCGTGACTGCGTGACGCACAAGGCAGAGGCTCGAATCCGTCGAAGATCAAGTCTCCGCGGACATCAGCCGTGTAGTTTAAGCTTCCAAACCTAACCTGGTGGCCAGGGGCGTAACTTTCTATCTACTCTAGATGGCCAAGTGAATTGGCCCGCAGTGCAAATCCGCCGAACACGAAGATCTGTCCGGGGAGAAAAGTCTCACCCTAGACTAGCCATCAAGCCTAATGGCGACGACACAGAGGAACTCTCAATGAAAGCACCAATGTCGGTGTCAAAACCTGCGGATCTCGGGTAGGGGGTCCCGAACAGTGCGTCTAGGCCGGATGGTAACAGGAGGCAGGGGACACAATGTTTTACCTAGGTTCGGGCCCTCTTGATGGAGGTAAAACCCTACGTCCTGCTTGATTATTATTGATGATATGGGTAGTACAAGAGTAGATCTACCACGAGATCAGAGAGGCTAAACCCTAGAAGCTAGCCTATGATATGATTGTATGTTGTCCTACGGACTAAAACCCTCCGGTTTATATAGACACCGGAGAGGTTAGGGTTACACAAGGTCGGTTACAAAGGAGGAGATATACATATCTGTATTGCCTAGCTTGCCTTCCACGCCAAGTAGAATCCCATCCGGACACGAGACGAAGTCTTCAATCCCGTATCTTCATAGTCTAACAGTCCGGCCAATGGAGATAGTCCGGCTGTCCGGAGACCCCCTAATCCAGGACTCCCTCAACAACCAAGAGCCTAAGCTTGGGGATGCCCCGGAAGGCATCCCCTCTTTCGTCTTTGTTCATCGGTAACTTTACTTGGAGCTATATTTTTATTCACCACATGATATGTGTTTTGCTTGGAGCGACATTTTATTTTATTTTGTTTTGCTTGTTGTATGAATAAAATACCAAGATCTAAAATTCTTAAATGTTAGAGAGTCTTCACATAGTTGCATGATTATTCGACTACTCATTGATCTTCACTTATATCTTTCGGAGTAGTTTGTCGTTTGCTCTAGTGCTTCACTTATATCTTTTAGAGCACGACGGTGGTTTTATTTTGAAGAAATAGATGAACTCTCATGCTTCACTTATATTATTTTGAGAGTCTTTAGAACAGCATGGTAATTTGATTAGGTTATGAATTTGGTCCTAATATGATGGGCATCCAAGAAGGATATAATGAAAACTTTCATATAAAGTGCATTGAATACTATGAGAAGTTTGATACTTGATGATTGTTTTGAGATATGAAGATGGTGATATTAGAGTCATGCTAGTTGAGTAGTTGTGAATTTGAGAAATACTTGTGTTGAAGTTTGTGATTCCCGTAGCATGCACGTATGGTGAACCGTTATGTGACGAAGTCGGAGCATGATTTATTTATTGATTGCTTTCCTTATGAGTGGTGGTCGGGGACGAGCGATGGTCTTTTCCTACCAATCTATCCCCCTAGGAGCATGCGCGTAATACTTTGTTTCGATAACTAATAGATTTTTGCAATAAGTATGTGAGTTCTTTATGACTAATGTTGAGTCCATGGATTATACGCACTCTCACCCTTCCACCATTGCTAGCCTCTCTGGTAGCACGCACTTTTCGCTGGTACCATAAACCCACCATATACCTTCCTCAAAACAGCCACCATGCCAACCTATTATGGCATTTCCATAGCCATTCCGAGATATATTACCATGCAACTTTCCACCGTTCCATTTACTATGACACGCTCCATCATTGTCATATTGCTTTGCATGATCATGTAGTTGACATCGTATTTGTGGCAAAGCCATCATTCATAATTATTTCATACATGTCACTCATGCATCATTGCACATCCCGGTACACCGCCGGAGGCATTCACATAGAGTCATATTTTGTTCTAAGTATTGAGTTGTAATTGTTGAGTTGTAAGTAAATAAAAGTGTGATGATCATCATTTTTAGAGCATTGTCCCAAGTGAGGAAAGGATGATGGAGACTATGATTCCCCCACAACTCGGGATGAGACTCCTGACTAAATAAATAAATAAATAAATAAAAGGAGGCCATAAAAAAGAGAGAAAAAAGGCCCAAATAAGAAAATGAGAGAAAAAGAGAGAAGGGACAATGCTACTGTCCTTTTACCTCACTTGTGCTTCAAAGTAGCACCATGATCTTCATGATAGAGAGTCTCCTATATTTTCACTTTCATATAGTAGTGGGAATCTTTCATTATAGAACTTGGCTTGTATATTCCAATGACGTCCTTCCTCAAAATGCCCTAGGTCTTTGTGAGCAAGCAAGTTGGATGCACACCCATTAGTTTCTTTTGTTGAGCTTTCGTACACTTATAGCTCTAGTGCATCCGTTGCATGGCAATCCCTACTCACTCACATTGATATCTATTAATGGGCATCTCCATAGCCCGTTGATACACCTAGTTGATGTGAGACTATCTTCTCCTTTTTTGTCTTCTCCACAACCACCCTTCTATTCCACATATAGTGCTATATCCATGGCTCACGCTCATATATTGCGTGAAGATTGAAAAAGTTTGAGAACATCGAAAGTATGAAACAATTGCTTGGCTTGTCATCAGGGTTGTGCATGATTTAAATATTTTGTGTGGTGAAGATAGAGCATAGCCAGACTATATGATTTTGTAGGGATAGCTTTCTTTGGCCATGTTATTTTGAGAAGACATGATTGTTTTGTTAGTATGCTTGAAGTATTATTGTTTTTATGACGATATTAAACTTTTGTCTTGAATCTTATGGATCTGAATATTCTTGCCACAATAAAGAGAACTGCATGGATAAAAATGTTAGGTAGCATTCCACATCAAAAATTCTGTTTTTATCCTTTACCTACTCGAGGACGAGCAGGAATTAAGCTTGGGGATGCTGATACGTCTCCAACGTATCTATAATTTTTTATTGTTCCATGCTATTATATTATCAACCTTGGATGTTTTATATGCATTAATATGCTATTTTATATGTTTTTGGGGACTAACCAATTAACCTAGAGCCCAGTGCCAGTTTCTGTTTTTTCCTTGTTTTAGAGTATCGCAGAAAAGGAAAATCAAACGGAGCCCAATTGACCTGAAACTTCACGGAACTTATTTTTGGACGAGAAGAAGCCCATGGAGTATCAAAGATGGACCAGAAGATTCCCGGTCTGCCCACGAGGGTGGGGGGCGTCCCCTGCCTCGTGGACAGCCCGGAGATCCACCGACGTACTTATTCCTCCTATATATACCCATATACCCTAAAAACTTTAGAGACAAGAATAGATCAGGAGTTCCACCGCCAGAAGCCTCCGTAGCCACCGAAAACCAATCTAGACCCGTTCCAGCACCCTGCCGGAGGGGGACTCCCTCTCCGGTGGCCATCTTCATCATCCTAGTGCTCTCCAATATGAGGGAGTAGTTCTCCCTCGGGGATGAGGGTATGTACCAGTAGCTATGTGTTTGATCTCTCTCTCTCTCTCGTGTTCTTGAGGTGGTACGATCTTGATGTATCGCGAGATTTCTATTATAGTTGGATCTTATGATGTTTCTCCCCCTCTACTCTCTTGTAATGGATTGAGATTTACCTTTGAAGTTATCTTATCGGATTGAGTCTTTAAGGATTTGAGAACATGTCTTGCATGGGATACCCGTGGTGACAATGGGGTATTCTATTGATCCACTTGATGTATGTTTTGGTGATCAACTTGCGGGTTCCGCCCATGAACCTATGCATAGGGGTTGGCACACGTTTTTGTCTTGACTCTCCGGTAGAAACTTTGGGGCACTCTTTGAAGTACTTTGTGTTGGTTTGAATAGATGAATCTGAGATTGTGTGATGCATATCGTATAATCATGCCCATGGATACTTGAGGTGACATTGGAGTATCTAGGTGACATTAGGGTTTTGGTTGATTTGTGTCTTGAGGTGTTATTCTAGTACGAACTCTATGATAGATTGAACGCAAAGAATAGCTTCATGTTATTTTACTACGGACTCTTGAATAGATCGATCAGAAAGGATAACTTTGAGGTGGTTTCGTACCCTACCATAATATCTTTGTTTGTTCTCCGCTATTAGTGACTTTGGAGTGACTCTTTGTTGCATGTTGAGGGATAGTTATATGATCCAATTATGTTATTATTGTTGAGGGAACCTGCACTAGTGAAAGTGTGAACCCTAGGCCTTGTTTCAACGCATTGCAATGCCGTTTGTGCTCACTTTTATCATTAGTTACCTTGCTGTTTTTATATTTTCAGATTACAAAAACCTTTACCTACCATCCATGTACCACTTGTATCACCATCTCTTCGCCGAACTAGTGCACCTATACAATTTACCATTGTATTGGGTGTGTTGGGGACACAAGAGACTCTTTGTTATTTGGTTCCAGGGTTGCTTGAGAGAGACCATCTTCATCCTACACCTCCTACGGATTGATAAACCTTAGGTCATCCACTTGAGGGAAATTTGCTACTGTCCTGCAAACCTCTGCACTTGGAGGCCCAACAATGTCTACAAGAAGAAGGTTGTGTAGTAGACATCAGGTAGCACTTCATTCGAGTTCACCAATACGATTGCTTGGGGTCTTGGTACATCTTCGAACTGCCTGGATGAATGGAAACAAGAGAATTGTGCACTTCGTTCATTATGACCTTCCTTAGATCAACTTTAGGAACAACAATCTGGTCCTCGAAGAATAAGGTGTCCTTGTCAACAACGCGATAGCACTTGTATTTGGATAAGCCCTTGGCAATACCGTGTTTCACCTTCTTCACCATGGTATCAAGGAGTTGTGCCTCACGAATTTGGTCTTCCAAAGTTGGAGTGACTTGAAGGTTGGCAAGAAAACCTTGAGGAACAACTTGGAGGTTGAGCTTACGGAAAGCTTCATGAAGATCCGATTGGAATGGCTTGAGAATTAAGCTGTTGCAATAAACCTTTCTGCTCAAAGCATCTGCAATCACATTCGCCTTGCCTGGAGTATATTCAATACTTGGATTGTACTCTTGAATCATTTCGCAAGCTCAACCAGGCAGTGAGGAACTGATGCGTTTGTGAGTGTACAAAGGTCTATAAGTCTATGAGGAGTTCGATGTTTACAGAGAAAGTCGACCCCTAAAAATGAAGTTCTTCGACTGAAGACTTTGGATTTCTGAAGACTTTCTGAAGACTTTTAAAGTGAAGAAATTGGTGTAATCCCATAGACTTGGTATTCATTCGAGGAACATGAAGCATGAAGACTTTTGTTTTCGTAGTTTCATTTTATCTTCCTTGAGTCATAGGAAACACCGTACTGTTAAAAGGGGTTGAGGAAATACTAAGGAAAAAATTCCAAGTGATGCTCAACTCAAATCCTACACCTATCAATCCCTTCGAGTGAAGCCATTGAAAATTTCATAGAGCTCAGTCAATTTCTTTAGTGATCGAGACAAAGTTCTTCTGGTCTCTGAGGAATTTGTTCTGACTGAGGAGTAAGGAATTCGCCAGTGTGGATTGCCTACACAGTGAGGAACATGATAGCCCTGAGGAATTTGATACTCAAAATTCCGACCATTGTTGTGCTATGCGCCAGCTGTCCCAAAATATCTACCCACCTAACGGCCATATCATTGAAGGGCATTTATGTCTTATCATGTCGGGCTGCTCCCTGCTCCCTTGGCTATAAATAGCCTCCCCCTACAACCACTAGCTAGTTGGCTGCTCCGAGAGAAACTGGCACTTGTCATTTGAGAGCATCCCATCCTCCGAGGACTTTGAGCGAAAATCATCAAGTGAGCAAAACCCAAACCAAAACACCTACAAACCCAAAGTGATTGAGCATCACTGAAGAGATTGATCATGCGTGGATCCGACGCTTGTTACCTTTGAAGACTGTGAATCTTCTAGACGGTTAGGCGTCATGGTCTAGAGCATCCAAGAGGAAATTGTGGATCACCGAGTGACCGAGTCTGTGAAGGTTTGGAAGTTACCTGAAGACTTACCACGAGTAATTGGGCGAGGTCTGTGTGACGTTAGCTCAAGGGGAATACGGTGAGGACTAAGTGTCCTGAGCTGCATGCTCAGGACTAGGTGTCCGGGACTGTGTGTCCTCGGGTTTAAATACCTAGCCTCCCTAACCAGACGTACAACTGTCACAGCAGTTGGAACTGGTCTACCAAATCATTGTCTTCACCAAGCTAACTGGTTTCAATTCCTCAACCCTTCTATTTCCTCATTTCTGTGTTGTGTGCTTGTTCATATCTGTTTGAAGACTTTGACTGAAGACTTTCTCAATTTCCTCAGTTCAATTTCTTTAGTCTGTTTGTCTTCATTCTATTTATCCTATGTTTACGCTTTTTGTACTCTGTGCTTGTTTTCATTTCATCATGAAGACCATGCTCATGCTTTGTTACGTTTACTTCTGAGTACTTATTCTGCTACAAGTAGTTCTTCTCTTAGGAATTTCCTCACCCTGAAATTCCTCAGTGAAGAATTCATAAAAATCGCCTATTCACTCCCCTCTAGTCGACTTAACGCACTTTCACTTACGATACTTTGCTGCATCACCCTT
This sequence comes from Triticum aestivum, assembly GCF_018294505.1. NCBI lineage: Eukaryota > Viridiplantae > Streptophyta > Magnoliopsida > Poales > Poaceae > Triticum > Triticum aestivum. Next base: position 399,276,198 of record NC_057800.1, on the reverse strand, counting down.
TCCTCTTCAAGGGAAAACCAACACATGCTCAAGAGGTAGCACTTCATTCGAGTCCACCAATAAGATTGCTTGAGGTCATGGTACATCTTCGAACTGCCTGGATGAATTGAAAGAAGAGAATTGTGCACTTCGTTCATTATGACCTTCCTTAGATCACCTTTAGGAACAACAATTCGTTCCTCGAAGAATAAGGTATCCTTGTCATCAACGCGATAGCACTTGTATTTGGATAAGCCCTTAGCAATACCGTGTTTCACCTTCTTCACCATGGTATCAAGGAGTTTCGCCTCACGAATTTGGTCTTCCAAAGTTGGAGTGACTTGAAGGTTGGCAAGAAAACCTTGAGGAACAACTTGGAGGTTGAGCTTGCGGAAAGCTTCACGAAGATCCGGTTGGAATGGCTTGAGAATTAAGCTATTAAAATAAACCTTTCAGCTCAAAGCATCTGCAATCACATTCGCCTTGCCTGGAGTATATTCAATACTTGGATTGTACTCTTGAATCATTTCAACCCAACGACTTTGCCGGAGGTTGAGGTTGGATTGAGTGAAGATATATTTGAGGGTCTTGTGATCGGTGAAAATGTCCATTTGCCTTCCCAACAAGAGATGTCTTCATGTTATTAATGCATGAACAACTGCCGCCAACTCAAGATTGTGAGTGGGGTAGTTCCTTTCGTTGGGCTTCAACTGGCGAGAAGTATAGGCCACAACTTTCTTCTCTAGCATTAACACGGCACCGCAACAAGGCGTCACAAAAAACTTTGAATGGTTTGGACTCATCAGAAGGAGTTAGAACAGGAGCTGAGACTCGTTTCTCTTTTAAAGTGTTGAAAGCAATGTCACACTCAGGAATCCAGGAATACTTGACATGCTTCTAGAGGAGGTTGGAAAGAGGTTGTGCAATCTTTGAGAAATTCTCAACAAATCTTCTGCAATAGCTTGCAAGCCCAAGGAAACTGTGGAGCTGCTTGACCTTCTGTGGAGGTTCCCAGTTGACAATTGCAGAAACCTTTTCCGGATTAATAGCAATGCCTTTGGCGGAGATGATGTGGCCCAGGTAAAGAACGTCATCAAGCCAAAACTCACATTTGGAGAACTTCGCATAGAATTGATACTCTCTGAGCTTGTCGAGCACCAATCGCAAATGTTTGGCATGATCCTTCTTATTCTTGGAGAACACCGAGATATCATCATGATACACCAGGACGAATTCATTGGTGTAGGGGTTGAAGATGAAATTCATCATTCGAGAGAATGTTGGAGGAGAATTGACAAGGCCGAAAGACATGACAGTATATTCATAAGAACCAAAGCTTGTTCTGAATGCTGTCTTAGGGATATCTTCTTCACGAATGCGAATCTAATGATAACCCATACGGAGGTCAAGCTTGTAAAACACCTTTGCACCTTTGAGTTGCTCGAAAAGCTCATTGATGTTGGGAAGTGTGTACTTATTCTTGATTGTCTTCTTGTTCAATGGATGGTAATCGACGCAAATTCAGTCCGTGCCATCCTTCTTTTGGACAAAAAGAACACCACAACCCCACGGAGATGAACTTGGCCTGATCAGACCCAGACGCTCTTGTTCATCGAGCTGTTTCTTCAATTCCTTCAACTCCTTTGGTCCAAGCTTGTATGGACGCTTGCAAACGGGTTTAGTACCGGGCTCAAGATCGATAACGAACTCAACTGGCCGGTGAGGAGGCATACCTGGAAGCTCTTCTGGAAAGACATCTTGGTACTCACAAACAACTGGAATCTGAGAAATAGCGACTAACTCGCCCTTCTCATTGAGAGAGAACAACCGAATGGTTTCATCACAAGCGGCATAGATGATCACATCCTCAGAAGGGTGTGTCAATTTAATCTCCCTGGCGGCACAATCAAGAGCAGCCTTGTGCTGAGAAAGCCAGTCCATGCCAAGAATAAGATCAATATCAGAGTCGCCAAGAACCATTGGAGAAGCCAGAAATTTATAATTGCCCATCTTGATGGAAACATCCGAAACCACCAAACGAGAACTCAAGTGCTTGCCCGGGGAAACAACCACTAATGGTTTTTCCAAACATGCCGAAATGAAATCATGCTTCGTGAAGAATGGTGTTGATATGACACAATGTGATGCACCAGTATCGAATAAAACTTTAGCAGGGATAGACTTAATCGAGAGGTCACCCATGATCACATCTGAAGAATCCCCTGCTTGAGCTGCGTTCAACATGTTCACCTTTGCATGCTTTGGATTGTGCTTGACAACTACATTGCTCGAAGACCTCACATGAGGAGGAGGCAAAAGGCGCTTATGGGTGAACTTCTTTGCATAGTGCCTTCTGCCTCCTCCAATGAGGTCTTCAAGCAATGTAGTTGTCAAGCACAATCCAAAGCATGCAAAGGTGAACATGTTGAACGCAGCTCAAGCAGGGGATTCTTCAGATGTGATCATGGGTAACCTCTCGGTTAACTCTATCCCTACTAAAGTTTTATTCGATACAGGTGCATCGCATTGTTTCATGTCAACACCGTTCTTCACGAAGCATGATTTCATTTCGGCACATTTGGAAAAACCATTAGTGGTTGTTTCCCTGGGCAAGCACTTGAGTTCTTGTTTGGTGGTTCCGGATGTTTCCATCAAGATGGGCAATTATAAATTTCTGGCTTCTCCAATGGTTCTTGGCGACTCTGATATTGATCTTATTCTCGGCATGGACTGGCTTTCTCAGCACAAGGCTGCTCTTGATTGTGCTGACAGGGAGATTAAATTGACACACCCTTCTAAGGATGTGATCATCTATGCCGCTCATGATGAAACCATTCGGTTGTTCTCTCTCAATGAGAAGGGCGAGCTAGACGCAATTTCTCAGATTCCAGTTGTTTGTGAGTACCAAGATGTCTTTCCAGAAGATCTTCCGGGTATGCCTCCTCACCGGCCAGTTGAGTTCGTTTTCGATCTTGAGCCTGGTACTGAACCCGTTTGCAAACATTCATACAAGCTTGGACCAAAGCAACTGAAGGAATTGAAGAAACAGCTCGATGAACAAGACGAAGGAAATATGCCCTAGAGGCAATAATAAAGTTGTTATTTAGATTTCCTTATATCATGATAAATATTTATTATTCATGCTATAATTGTATTAATCAGAAACTTAGTACATGTGTGAATACATAGACAAACAGAGTGTCACTAGTATGCCTCTACTTAACTAGCTCGTTAATCAAAGATGGTTAAGTTTCCTAACCATAGACATGAGTTGTCATTTGATGAACGAGATCACATCATTAGGGAATGATGTAATTGACTTGACCCATCCGTTAGCTTAGCACTATGATCGTTTAGTTTATTGCTATTGCTTTCTTCATAACTTATACATGTTCCTATGACTATGAGATTATGCAACTCCCAAATACCGGAGGAACACTTAGTGTGTTATCAAACGTCATAACGTAACCGGGTGATTATAAACATGCTCTACAGGTGTCTCCGATGGTGTTAGTTGAGTTGGCATAGATTGAGATTAGGATTTTTCACTCCGATTGTCGGAGAGGTATCTCTGGGCCCTCTCGGTAATGCACATCACTATAAGCCTTGCAAGCAATGTGACTAATGAGTTAGTTGCGGGATGATGTAGTACGGAATGAGTAAAGAGACTTGCCGGTAACAAGATTGAACTAGGTATGATGATACCGACAATTGAATCTCGGGCAAGTAACATACCGGTGACAAAGGGGACAACGTATGTTGTTATGTGGTTTGACCAATAAAGATCTTCGTAGAATATGTAGGAACCAATATGAGCATCCAGGTTACGCTATTGGTTATTGACCAGAAGTGAGTCTCGGTCATGTCTACATAGTTCTCAAACCCGTAGGGTCCGCATGCTTAACATTCGATGATGATTGGTATTATGAGTTTATGTGTTTTGATGTACTGAAGGTTGTTCGAAGTCCCGGATGTGATCACGGACATGACGAGGAGTCTCAAAATGGTCGAGATATAAAGATCGATATATTGGATGACTATTTTCGGACACGGATGAGTTTCGGGGTTCACTGGATATATATATGGGAGTGCCGGAAGGGTTATCGGAACCACCGGAGAAGTAATGGGCCTTATTGGGCATAAGGGAGAGAGAGAGGGGCTGCCAAGGGCTGGTCGTGCCCCCCCATGGGCCTAGTCCGAATTGGACTAGGGGGAGGGGCGGCGCCCCCTCCTTCCTTCTCTCCCCCCCCCTCCTTCCTTCTTCTCCTAGTAGGACTAGGAAAGGGGGAGTCCTACTCCTACTAGGAGGAGGATTCCTCCCCCCTTGGCGTGCCTATGAGGGCCGGCCGGCCTCCCCCTCCCTCCTTTATATACGTGGGGAGGGGGCACCCTAGACAACATCAAAGTTTATCTTAACCGTGTGCGGTGCCCCTCTCCACAGATTTCCACCTCGGTCATAACATTGTAGTGCTTAGGCGAAGCCCTGCGTCGGTAACTTCATCATCACCAGGCTGCCATGCTGACGGAACTCTCCCTCGGCCTCAGCTGGATCAAGAGTACGTGGTATGTCATCGAGCTGAACGTGTGCAGATTGCGGAGGTGCCGTCCGTTCGGTACTTGATCGGTTGGATCGCGAAGATGTTCAACTACATCAACCGCGTTACTTAAGACTTCCGCTTTCGGTCTATGAGGGTACGTGGACACACTCTCCCGCTCGTTGCTATGCATCACCTAGATGGATCTGCGTGTGCGTAGGAATTTTTTTAAATTATTGTGTTCCCCCAGTGGCATCTGAGCCAGGTCTATGCATAGATGTTATATGCACGAGTAGAACACAAAGGAGTTGTGGGCGTGGGTATATACATATTGTTTGCCATCACTAGTTGATTCTTGATTCAGCAGTATTATTGTATGAAGCGGCTCAGACTGACATTACGCGTACGCTTATGCAAGACTGGTTCTACCGACGTGCTTTGCACACAGGTGGCTAGTGGGTGTCTGTTTCTCCAACTTTAGTTGAATTGGTTTCAATGAGCATGGTTCTTTCTGAAGATCAAAAAGCAATGACTATACTACGTTATGGTTTTGATGCATAGGTAAGAACGGTTCTTGCTAGAAGCCCGTAGCAGCCACGTAAAACTTGCAACAACAAAGTAGAGGACGTCTAACTTGTTTTTGCAGGGCATGTTGTGGTGTGATATAGTCAAGACGTGATTATATAAATTGTTGTATGAGATGATCGTGTTTTGTAACACTGTTATCGGCAACTGGTAGGAGCCATACTGTTGTTGCTTTATTGTATGAAATGCAATCGCCATGTAATTGCTTTACTTTATCACTAAGCGGTAGCGATAGTCGTAGAAGCAATAGTTGGCGAGACGACAACGATGCGTCGATGGAGATCAAGGTGTCAAGCTGGGGACGATGGTGATCATGACAGTGCTTTGGAGATGGAGATCAAAAGGCACAAGATGATGATGGCCATATCATATAATCTATTTGATTGCATGTGATGTTTATCCTTTATGCATCTTATTTTGCTTAGTACGGCGGTAGCATTATAAGATGATCTCTCACTAAATTTCAAGGTACAAGTGTTCTCTCTGAGTATGCACCGTTGCTACAGTTCATCGTGCCGAGACACCACGTGATGATCGGGTGTGATAAGCTCTACGCTCACATACAACGGGTGCAAGCCAGTTTTGCACAAGCAGAATACTCGAGTTAAACTTGATGATCCTAGCATATGCAGATACGGCCTTGAAACACTGAGACCGAAAGGTCGAGCGTGAATAATATAGTAGATATGATCAACATAGTGATGTTCACCATTGAAAACTACTCCATCTCACGTGATGATCGGACATGGTTTAGTTGATATGGATCACGTGATCACTTATATGATTAGAGGGATGTCTATCTAAGTGGGAGTTCTTAAGTAATATGATTAAATTGAACTTTAATTTATCATGAACTTAGTACCTTATAGTATTTTGCATGTCTATGTTGTTGTAGATAAATGGCCCGTGTTGTTGTTCCGTTGAATTTTAATGTGTACCTAGAGAAAGCTAAGTTGAAAGATGATGGTAGCAATTACACGGACTGGGTCCGTAACTTGAGGATTATCCTCATTGCTGCACAGAAAAATTATGTCCTGGAAGCACCGTTGGGTGACAAGCCTGCTGCAGATGCTGCTGACGACCTTAAGAACGTTTGGCAAAGCAAAGCTGATGACTACTTGATAGTTCAGTGTGCCATGCTTTATGGCTTAGAACCGGGACTTCAACGACGTTTTTAACGTCATGGAGCATACGAGATGTTCCAGGAGGTGAAGTTAATATTTCAAGAAAATTCCCGGATTGAGGGATCTGAAGTCTCCAATAAGTTCTACAGCTGCAAAATGGAGGAGAATAGTTCTGTCAGTGAACATATACTCAGAATGTCTGGGTACCACAACCACTTGACTCAGCTGGGAGTTAATCTTCCTGATGATAGTGTCATTGACAGAGTTCTTCAATCACTGCCACCAACCTACAAGAGCTTCGTGATGAACTATAATATGCAAGGGATGGATAAGACAATTCCCGAGCTCTTCGCAATGCTAAAGGCTGCGGAGGTAGAAATCAAGAAGGAGCATCAAGTGTTGATGGTCAACAAGACCACCAGTTCCAAGAAGAAGGGCAAAGAGAAGAAGGGGAACTTCAAGAAGAACAACAAGCAGGTTGCTGCTCAAGTGAAGAAGCCCAAGTCTAGACCTAATCCAGAGACTGAGTGCTTCTACTGCAAAGGGACTGGTCACTGGAAGCGGAATTGCCCCAAGTATTTGGCGGATAAGAAGGATGGCAAAGTGAAAGGTATATTTGATATACATGTTATTGATGTGTACGCTACCTCTTGAGCATGCGTTGGTTTTCCCTTGAAGAGGAAGGGTGATGCAGCAAAGTAGCGTAAGTATTTCAATTAGTTTTTGAGAACCAAGGTATCAATCAAGAAGGAGACTACACGCAAGTCGCCTAGTACGTGCACAAACAAACAAGAACCTTGCAACCAACGCGATAAAGGGTTTGTCAATCCCTTCACGGTCACTTACGAAAGTGAGATCTGATAAAGATAATAAGATAAATATTTTTGGTATTTTTGTTGTATAGATTGAAAAGTAAAGATTGCAAAATAAATAGTAAACTAGAATTGTAGACCGAAAACTTATATGATGTAAAGTAGACCCGGGGGCCATAGGTTTCACTAGTGGCTTCTCTCAAGATAGCATAAATTACGGTGGGTGAACAAATTATTGCCGAGCAATTGATATAAAAGTGCATAGTTATGATGATATCTAGGCATGATCATGAACATAGGCATCATGTCCATGTCAAGTAGACCGAAACGATTCTGCATCTACTTCTATTACTCCACACATCGACCGCTATCCTGTATGCATCTAGAGTATTAAGTTCATAAGAACAGAGTAACGCATTAGGCAAGATGACATGATGTAGAGGGATAAATTCAAGCAATATGATATAAACCCCATCTTTTTATCCTCGATGGCAACAATACAATACATGTCAGTTCCCTTTCTGTCACTAGGATCGAGCACCGCAAGATTGAACCCGAAGCTAAGTACTTCTCCCATTGCAAGAACAATCAATCTAGTAGGCCAAACCAAACTGATAATTCGAAGAGACTTGCAAACATATCAAATCAGACATATAAGAATTCACAGAATAATCAAATATTGTTCATAGATAATCTTAATCATAAACCCACAATTCATCGGATCTCGGCAAACACACCGCAAAAAGAATTACATTGAATAGATCTCCAAGAACATCGAGGAGAACTTTGTATTGAGATCCAAAGAGAGAGAAGAGCCATATAGCTAATAACTATGGACCCCGAAGGTCTGTGGTAAACTACTCACATATCATCGGAGAGGCTATGGTGTTGATGTAGAAGCCCTCCGTGATCGAATCCCCCTCCGGCAAATCGCCAGAAAAGATCCCCAGATGGGATCTCACGGGTACAGAAGGTTGCGGTGGTGGAAAAGTGGTTTCGTGGCTCTCCCGGATGTTTTCAGGGTATAAGAGTATATATAGGCGAAAGAAGTAGGTCGGTGGAGCTACAAGGGGCCCACGAGGGTGGGGGGCGCGCCTGCCCCCCTGGGCGTGCCGCCCTACCTCGTGGCCGACTCGCTGCTTCCTTGACCTCCACGCCAAGTCTCCTGGATTGCGTTTGTTCCAAAAAAGATCCTCGCGAAGGTTTCATTCCATTTGATATTCCTTTCTGCGAAACATTGAAATAGGCAAACAACAATAATTTGCATTGGGCCTTCGGTTAATAGGTTAGTCCCAAAAATAATATAAAAGTGCATACTAAAGCCCATTAAACATCCAAAACAGATAATATAATAGCATGCAACAATCAAAAACTTTAGATACGTTGGAGACATATCAAGCATCCCCAAGCTTAATTCCTGCTCGTCCTCGAGTAGGTAAATGATAAAAACAGAATTTTTGATGTGGAATGCTACCTAACATAATTTTCAATGTATTCTCTTTATTGCGACATGAATGTTTAGATCCAAAAGATTCTAGACAGAAATTTAATATTGACATAAAAATATTAATACTTCAAGCATGCTAACCAAGCAATTATGTCTTATCAAAATAACATAGCCAAAGAAAGCTTATCCCTACAAAATCATATATTTTCGCCATGCTTCATTTTTGTCACACAAAATGCTCCCATCATGCACAATCCCGATGACAAGCCAAGCAATTGTTTCATACTTTAGCCTTTTCGAACTCTTTCAACTTTCACACAATATATGAGCGCGAGCCATGGACATAGCACTATGGGTGGAATAGAATATGATGATGGAGGTTGTGTGAGAAGACAAAAAGGGAGAAAGTCTCACATTGATGCAGCTAATCAACAGGCTATGGAGATGCCCATCAATTGATGTCAATGCAAGGAGTAGGGATTGTCATGCAACGGATGCACTAGAGCTATAAATATATGAAAGCTCAACAAAAGAATGTAAGTGGGTGTACATCCAACTTGCTTGCTCACGAAGACCTAGGGCATTTTTGAGGAAGCCCATTATTGGAACATACAAGCCAAGTTCGATAATGAAAAATTCCCACTAGTATATGAAAGTGACAAAATAGGAGACTCTATCATGAAGATCATGGTGCTACTTTGAAGCACATGTGTAACACCCACGATGCGGCTATATCTCCCACGTGTCGGAGCATGACTTAGAGGCATAACCACATAGTAGGCATGTCGCAAGAGGGGTAATCTTTACACATCTCATGTACTGAAATGAAAGGGATAAAGAGTTGGCTTACAATCGTCACTTCACACAATACATAAATATAGCATTACATCATCCAGAATACAATCAAGGTCCGACTACGGAACCAAAATAAAAGAAGACCACCCCTAATGCTAGATCCCCGATTGCCCCGACTGGGCTCCACTACTGATCAACTGGAAACGAGACAACACAACGAACACGATCTTCATCGAGCTCCTCCTTGAGCTCGGCTGCGTCACCTGCATGGTTATCATCGGCACCTGCAACTGTTGAAGTAATCTGTGAGTCACAAGGACTCAGCAATCTCACACCCTCGTGATCAAGACTATTTAAGCTTATGTGTAGGGAAAAGGGTAGTAAGGTGGAGCTGCAGCAAGCACTAGCATATATGGTGGCTAACTTACGCAAATGAGAGCGAGAAGAGAAGCAAAGCACGGTCGTGAACTAGAAGTGATCCTGAAACTACTTACGGTCAAACATAACTCCAAAGTCGTGTTCACTTCCCGGACCCCGCCGAGAAGAGACCATCACAGCTACACACGCGGTTGATGCATTTTAATTAAGTTAAGTGTCAAGTTTTCTACAACCGGACATTAACAAATTCCCATCTGCCCATAACCGCGGGCACGGCTTTCGAATGTTCAAAACCCTGCAGGGGTGTCCCAACTTAGCCCATCACAAGCTCTCACGGTCAACGAAGGATATTCCTTCTCCCAGGAAGACCCAATCAGATTCGGAATCTCGGTTACAAGACATTTCGACAATGGTAAAACAAGACCGGTAAAGCCGCCCGGATGTGCCGACAAATCCCGATAGGAGCTGCACATATCTCATTCTCAGGGCACACCGGATGAGCCAGATGTCGGGTTGGCATAGACCCTAGTTGCCCAGGGGGTGCCGGACATCGCTCAGGTTGGACCAACACTTAGAGAAGCACTGGCCCGGGGGTTTAAAATAACGATGACCCTTGAGTCTGCAGAACCCAAGGGAAAAAGGCTTAGGTGGCAAATGGTAAAACCAAGGTTGGGCCTTGCTGGAGGAGTTTTATTCAAGGAGAACTGACAAGGGGTTCCCATTATAACCCAACCGCGTAAGGAACGCAAAATCAAGGAACATAACACCAGTATGACGGAAACTAGGGCGGCAAGAGTGGAACAAAACACCAGGCACAAGGCCGAGCCTTCCACCCTTTACCAAGTATATAGGTGCATTAAAGTAAACAAGATATAATAATGATATCCCAACAATATCCATGTTCCAATAAGGAACAAACTTCATCTTCACCTGCAACTAGCAACGCTATAAGAGGGGCTGAGCAAAGCGGTAACATAGCCAAACAACGGTTTGCTAGGACAAGGTGGGTTAGAGGTTTGGCATGGCAATATGGGAGGCATGATATAACAAGTGGTAGGTATCGCGGCATACCAATAGAGAGAGCAACTAGCAAGCAAAGATAGAAGTGATTTCGAGGGTATGGTCATCTTGCCTGCAAAGTTCTCCGAGTTGACGTAAGCTTGATCCTCATAAGTGTACTCAACGGGTTCCTCGAACACGAACTCGTCTCCCGGCTCTACCCAAGGCAAGAACACAAGCAAAGGAAACAACAATCAACCACGGTGCAATGCGCAAGCAACATGATGCAAAACATGGCATGATATGCGGGATGTGATATGCAATGCATATGCGTGCTCCAGAAGGAAAAGATTGAATTAGGCCTCAACTTGGCAAACCAAGTGCGCCGCTGGAAAGATGAGTTGATTTCGGTCGAAATCGATATAAAGATCACCGGAATCGGATGCACAGTTTGCAAATGGCAAGCAAAACTAGAATGGCGCGATTCTGCGATTAACAGCACGATGACATCTAAAATGCAACAAGAAACTAAGCTACTGCACTATCACATAGCAACAAAGCACATGGCAGTGATCTACTCAAGATGCTTGACAAAAGATGAACACTGAGCTACGGCTAAATCACACAATAGCAGGTTCAAACAAGCATGGCAAAAGTGCAAAAGATATCAGCTTCACAGACTTGGTGGAAATAACAACAAGCCAGGAATTAACATCAGGAAGCAATGTTTGGAGCAAGATATCAACATGCTACGGGATGACGACATAGAAAAGCAAGGCACGGCATGAATCTACTCAAAGCATATAGCAAAAGTCCCTTAATGACCATAAGCCAAAAAGGATCATAAGATATGATGGCACCCATGTAAACATAGCAAGTTTCGTTAACAGATTCAGACTTAGCAGAAAACTGGGCATGGCATAAACAGAATTAAGAAGGCATGTTTGCGAGCTCGATGCACTCAACACAAGGCATTGCATTACAAGCTAAGCATACTAGCATCAAGAAGACATGAACAAGAAGCTAACCATGTAAAGAACAATCTCATAGCATGCATGGATCAACTACAACAACCTTGGCAAAATTGATTAACACGTAAACAATCTGCCAGGAACATTTTATAGCACAAGTAGAGCAAGATTGAGTCATGCTAGGGTACTCCATAAATGCAAACAGGGGCATGGATGGATATAGCACAACCATATGCCCAAATCATCCTTACTGAACATACTCAAAAGAAGCATGGATCACTCTGTAGCAACATGAATACATGGCATAAAAATAACAGCAGGGAAATGACTTAGTGAAATTCTAAGTCCCTGAAATCAACAATATTATGAGAGCTACTTTGCATGCTTGTGCTAGTCACCACATTGACCACAAAAATACATGGCATACACCCCTGTAAAGATGGCATGGCATAGCCCAAAACACATGTAAAGCTCATGCCCATATGCAGCACACAATAATCATGGCAAAAATGAAAAATGCTCATAAACTGATAAGAATCAGGAACTAACATTTTATAGCACTCTTGCAACAGCAATTAGGGCATCAAGATGGACTCAAACAAGCATGGCACAATGGAATAAAATTAAGAGCACATCATGATGAACAATTTGATATAACACAGACGCAAAATGGAGCTACGGATGAGGAGTTATGGCATGATGAACATGGGCACATGAATCTGGAATCTCAGGACTTGTTTGTTTCGGGAAAAAAACAAGACCGAGCATCAAATAATAAAACGACGCACGGGCAGGATATAGCGGGCGCTCACCACTGGGCCGAGCCCATCTAAGGAGGAGGGAGTTGGGTCGGCTGGCGATGGGCCAACCCACGCGGGCGCTGCAGGGGAGACGGTTGGCGTGTGTCCTCCTCCTCCCATGCTCCTCATGGGCAAGAGGCCATGGCGGTGGCACGGAAGAACAAGGGACGCCGGCGCCATCGAGCCAAGACGGGGAGGGGCCCCGGCGGATCCGGGCGGATCCGGTGAGGATGGATCCATTCCGGGCGGCGGCGATGGTGCTCGTGGCGACGGGGGCATGCGACAATGAGGAGAAGGCCGGCAGGATCTGGACGAGGCGGCGACGTTCAGCGACGGAGTGCGGGCGACATGCGGTGGTGACGGCGAAGCCACGCGGGGCGCGAGGCGGCGCAGCGGCGGATGGGCGGCGTCCCATGGGCGGGGGTGCAAGGCGCACTGCGTGGAGGCGCGGTGGCGAGGTGCGGCGAACTCCGGCGGAGCACCGGCGAGCTCCGGCGGAGTTCCGGCGAGGCGGGCGCGGGCGGCGGCGGATCCGGGCTCGCGCGGGCCCAAGATGGGCTCCGCGGGCCACAGCGCGGTGGGGAGCTGGCGCAGCAGTGTCTGATTGGACGAGGGATGCGGCAGGATGATGTGGCGCTCCCTGATTGGCCGGAGTGAGGTGGCCGGGCGCGGCGGACATGTCTAGCGGCGGGGTTTTTGTCCAGCGGCGTGAAGAGGAAAATTTGCTAGGGTTTCATCTGCGCAAATTTTCGGGGAGGCACACATTTATAGGTAGAGGGAGCTAGGAGAGTCCAAATGAGGTGTGGTTTTCGGCCACGCGATCGTGACCGAACGACCGAGAGGATGGAGGGGGTTGGATGGGTTGTTGGGCCACTTTGGAGGGGTGTAGGGCTGCAACACACACGAGGCCTTTACGGTTCCCCGGTTAACTGTTGGAGTATGAAACGGACTCCAAATGGCACGAAACTTGACAGGCAGTCCACCGGTGGTGTACCAAGGCCGCTTGGAAAATCTCAGTCCATTCTGAGAACATTTAACACCCGCACACGAAAAGAGGCAAAAGAGGGCGCCGGAGGACATAGGAGTGCCGGATTGCAAAATGGACAACGGGGGAAATGCTCGGATGCATGAGACAAACACGTATGCAAATGTGATGCACATGATGACATGATATGAAATGCATGACATGCAAACAAATGACATGGCAACGACAGCGAATAACTGAAAGACACCTGGCGTAACAGTCTCGGGGTGTTACAGCATGTGTGGAAAAAGGATAGTAACATTGCCCCTTCTCTTTTTTTCTCTCATTTTTTCTTTGGGCCTTTTTTCTACTTTTTATGGCCTTTTTCTGTTTTTCGAAGAACTTTCCTCACATGGGACGATGCTCTAATAATGAAAAATCATCACACTTTTATTTACTTACGACTCAAGAATTACAACCCGATACTTAGAACAAAATATGACTCTATGTGAATGCCTCCGGCGGTGTGCCAGGATATGCAATGAATCAAGAGTGACATGTATGAAAGAATTATGAAGGTGGCTTTGCCATTAATACGATGTTAACTACATGATAATGCAAGGCAATATGACAATCATGGAGCGTGTCATAATAAATGGAACGGTGGAAATTTGCATGGCAATATATCTCGGAGTGGCTATGGAAATGCCATAACGGTATGGTGGTTGTTTTGAGGAAGATATAAGGAGGATTATGTGTGATAGAGTGTATCATATCACGGGGTTTGGATGGACCGGCGAAGTCTGCACCAACTCTCGAGGTGAGAAACGGCAATGCACGGTACCGAAGAGGCTAGCAATGATGGAAGGGTGAGAGTGCGTATAATCCATGGACTCAACATTAGTCATAAAGAACTCATATACTTATTTCAAAAATCTACAGGTCATCAAAACCAAGCACTACTCACATGCTCCTAGGGGTATATATTGGTAGGAAAAGACCATCGCTTGTCCTCGACTGCCACTCATAAGGAAAGCAATCAAAGAACACCTCATGCTTCAAATTGTCACAAAACGTTTACCATACGGACATGCTACGGGACTTGACAACTTCAACACAAGTATTTCTAAATTCCACAATTACTCAACTAGCACAACTCTAATATTGCCATCTTTATATCTCAAAACAACTATCAAGTATCAAGCTTCTCATAACATTTAATGCACTCTATATGAATTTTTTTATTATACCCATCCTGGATGTCTATCATATTAGGACTAATTTTATAGCCAAAGCAAATTACCATGTTGTTCTAAAAGACTCTCAAAATAATATAAGTGAAGCATGAGAGATCAATAATTTCTATAAAATAAAACCACCACCTTGCTAAAAAAGGATATAAGTGAAGCACTAAAGCAAAATTATCTAGCTCAAAAGATATAAGTGAAGCACATAGAGTATTCTAATAAATTTCGATTCATGGGTGTCTCTCTCAAAAAGGCGTGTATAGAAAAGTTGATTGTGATAAACTAAAAATCAAAGACTCAAATCATACAAGACGCTCCAAGCAAAACACATATCATGGATTGAATAAAAATATAGCCTCAAATAAAGTTACCGATAGATGAAGACAAAAGAGGGGATGCGTTCTGGGGCATCCCCAAGCTTAGGTTTTTGGTTGTCCTTGAATTTTACCTTGGGGTGCCTTGTTCATCCCCATTCTTATGCTCTTGCCACTCCTTGTTCCGAAATCCATCAAATCTTTACCCAAAAACTTGAAAACTTCACAACACAAAACTCAACAGAAAATCTCATGAGCTCCCCTTAGTATAAGAAAACAAACCACCACTTTAAGGTACTGTAATAAACTCATTCTTTATTTATATTGTTGTTACTGTATTCCAACTTCTCTATGGTTCATAACCCCCGATACTAGCCATAGATTCATCAAAATAAGCAAACAACACACGAAAAACAGAATCTGTCAAAAACAGAACAGTCTATAGTAATCTGTAGGTTTCGAATACTTATGTAACTCCGAAAATCCTGAGAAATTAGGAAGTCCTAAATAATTTGTATATAGATCTACTGCAGTTGGAATCAGTATTTTATCGCTCTCAGGTAAAAAAATAAAATTATTCCCGTGAGCGCATACTTTCTATTTTTTCAGCAAGATCAAATAACAATCATCCAAGATGATCCTAAAGGCTTTACTTGGCACAAACACTAATTAAAACATAAAAACACAATCATAACAGAGGATAGATGATTTATTAATAAATAGGAACAAAAAGCAAGGACCAAAAATAAAATTGGGTTGCCTCCCAACAAGCGCTATCGTTTAACGTCCCTAGCTAGGCATAAAAACAAGAATAGATCTAGGTATTGCCATCTTTGGTGTGCAATCCATATGTGGCTCTAATAATAGATTCATAAGGTAATTTAATTTTCTTTCTAGGAAAGTGTTTCTTGCCTTTTGATGGTGTCCTGGACTAGGGGGTACTCAACACGTCATCTCCCGATCTGTTAGATTGGGCCGAGGACCCCGTGGCCGTATACTCATGGGCGAGTTCGGACAGCTGCCGCATACAAGGAGGATTCCACAAGACTTGGCGATCAAGACAGGGACTCCACCCCACCGGCGTATTCGGCTAGGACTCTTGTTATCCTAGGCCTCTGATGCATTATATAAACTGAGGCCAGGCTAGT
Source organism: Triticum aestivum (assembly GCF_018294505.1). NCBI lineage: Eukaryota > Viridiplantae > Streptophyta > Magnoliopsida > Poales > Poaceae > Triticum > Triticum aestivum. Next base: position 399,260,100 of record NC_057800.1, on the reverse strand, counting down.
CAATAGGAACATACAGAACAACAATCATAACATAGGCTAGCTTTTAGGGTTTAGCCTCTCCGATCTCGTGGTAGATCTACTCGTGTACTACCCATATCATCAATGTTGATCAAGCAGGACGTAGGGTTTTACCTCCATCAAGAGGGCCCGAACCTGGGTAAAACTTCGTGTCCCCCGCCTCCTGTTACCATCCGACCTAGACGCACAGTTTGGGACCCCCTACCCGAGATCCGCTGGTTTTGACACCGACATTGGTGCTTTCATTGAGAGTTCCACTGTGTGATCGACAAAAGGATCGATGGCTCGCCTGCAGATCAACTGCGACTTCGGCATCTTCATCACCAGCTCGACTGGTCACCTTGGTTCGACCAAGAACTGCGCCTCGTGTTTGGGTCACCATGTTCGGACGAGGGACTTCATCAAACATCAACTCCGATCTCTATCAAGATCATGGAGGAATCATCCATGGAGCTCGGGGGCTCAATGTCAACATTGCCCTCAAGCGACCGTGCTGTTTTTCTGGACAGCGAACTCATATCTGCCGCCACCACCTCCTCGAGTATCGCTTTGACGATCGCTTTGGTGGAATTGTGTGGAATTGAGTCTACAACAACCCTGGAATATTTTGTCGAGTTCCAATGGAGGAATCTCTGGCAATCCACGATATACCGGAGCCCTATCAAATCTGGACGGGAATCTGGATGAGTTTAGGGCGTGGTGTCCAGCTTCTAGCTCGAACGTCCTTTGCAAGATCCAACCGTTGATCGGCTGCGGAATTCCTATATCTACCACCTCTCAAAATTTCAGCTCGACCCGACCTCCAAACTCCGGGAACCTTCCAATTAGTGCATCACTTTTCGGATCTGTTTTCTGCGCAAAAATGAATCCGACCCGAGTTCGTCTTTTTTATGAACGGGATTTTGGATATCCCTTTGGAAGGAAGTTTTGTATGGGGTATTGTGTTTTGTTCCCGAACACATCCCACTAACTTTAAGATCTTTTGAACATGATCTTCAACATCATGCTGGTGTCAAACTAGTCCGGCAATATTGCTCCACGGCTGCCAACCTGCGCTAGACACGTCGTCACTTTGTTGAGCCGAGCTCAACTTCTTCGGATCATCATCTGGGCAAGCCGAACAAGAGTCCGGCATCGCGAAGGATAAATCATCACCAACATCGCTGCCCCACAGATTACACGGAGCGGGCATACCGGCATCGCCGCACGGTCGCTTCATCAAGCCGGCATCGACCATGTTACGACCTGCATCGGTAGGGCCGCACTATTGCTTCTTCAAGCTGGTGTCCATCACGCCGACCTACTTCGACTCATCGGCTGACATCGAGGCTTCGACATCTTGGCTGGACCGGGGGCTTCCCCATCTCTTCATCAACCTACTCCGGACACTTCGACGTCACTAGCCGACCAGCTCCATCACGTTAGCTGGGCCGAGGGCTTTGCCTCGGCGAGTCAACCTTTACCAGCATTGCCATGCCGTCGTTTTATCGCTCATCAGGCAATGGGTGTGCGGAGCGAGTCCCAATTTTGGGAATCACCTTCCTTCGGATTGCTACAACAAATAAACCAGGTCTATCAAATGGTGGCCGCATTAACAACGGTCGCGTGGTGGTTCGATCAGTTTCCGTACATAGTTCGGCGAACGCCGCATCCGGAGCTCGGACCGGCCTGTGAATTCAGGCTTTGCCACGCCTTTACTGCATCACGCCGACGCCCTGCATCGACATTGACTTCGGCGCCAGGCCATATTTCTTCTATTACTCACTTTGCATAAATTATTTATTATGCAACGATTTTTTTTAATTATCATTATTACTATTATCTCCAGTTTGCACTATTTTTTGTGCACAGGAAAATGATCAGGGGACTTCGGCGTCACTCTGCCGGTCTGCATTGACCGAGCTATGCCACCACTTCGGCATGTCGAGCTCTCCGCTCCGCCACCTCGGGACCGGTTTGGGGGATGGAACCTTGTCCCGCATCAAGCTCGGACCGCGTCATCAATACCGAACACATTAACCTGCTAAGTCGCTTTCATGCTCAAAGCTTTAATTTCTAACTTGTCTTCGGTTCGACCAAGCATTATACTTTTTCGGAAAAAAGTCGCTTGTAGAAAATTTCCTTGGGGGCTTCCTTTATGAAGCTTTTCCTGTTGCATATGATTATACTTGTACGGCTTCGTTCCTTGTTCGTGTATTACGCCACAATATGCACCATATTGACTTAAGCGATTTGCAAGCTGGGTTGCCTCGCTCCTGTGTTTACCCCTACGTTCCCGATTGTTCGGCTAGGGAGTAAAGGGAGAACCTCTGTGATTGTCACGATCGGGTCACCCGAGCCGGACCTCAGACTGGGTGAAGCCGAAAGCTAGCGCTCTTATAGTTTTCAATGATGGTCGGCACACAACGGAACTCATGAGTACAAAAAATCTATTGCACAAGTCTCATAATAACAATGAGCACTGAATAAAGGTATCGGTGGGGGTACTATTTTCTTCGAAGATGCTTCTTACACTTCGCAGTAATATAGCATAAGTTCCCTGCGCGCGCTTTGTCTGTTACAGCCTTATGACCTGATTGTCTGGTTATTGGAAACACCGTCGATATTCTCGACAGATGGAATACATAACACTTTTCGGTCCTTGACCAAAGAGGGAGAAGCCGACGGTCGGTTAAGACGCGTTTAAAGTTCGGTTGAACATAGGTATGATATAAGTACTTCGGTACATGCAATCATTCTTTTACCCAAGTCACTTGGGGGCTCTTAAATTTATGTGAGCCGTTTTATAATAAGTGTTCTTCTTCTTAGTCGTTGCAAAGTTTTTCTTACTATTATTATTTATCACTCCTCTTTTCGACACGAGTGTGTGGTCACTAGCCGGGGAGCCTAATTTCTCTCTCAAAGCCGCTAGAGTTTAGTTTGCTAAACTGGCCTAATGAGAAGTACTCCGCCTTCGGGATAGGAGGTTGAAGCCATAGGATGACCCGCTTGAAGTCTTGAGATAGGATGTGTCACGTTAAAGCATGACAGAAGCACTTTTTAAGACCAATTTTCGGATTGGCACCGAACACTTGATCTTGTTCGGACGTCATGTTTTTACTGACGTTTTTTGGTTTTCCAATATTTTTGGCACTTTTAAACTATTTGTGCTTTTCCAGCATTAGTCTCACAGTGCAACGCCGGACACCATTAGGGATTCGGCAAAAACATCCTCGGATATTGCTATATATGCATCGGTTTCGAATTGTGTCTTCGGTCAATAGTTGGGTTGCCCGGCTCCTGTGCTTTCCTCCTACGTTCCGCTTTGTTCGGCTAGGTGTGCAAATGGAGAACCACTGCGATTGTGCTTCCAACTCGCATGGTCAAGCACCTCAGTGGAGAAAGCCGAAAACTGACTGTCACAATAAGCGTAAACTGGTCAGCGATCCGATGACTATGTTAAATGATGGGCCGTTCATAACATTGGCCGAAGTGTTTACGGCTTGACCTCGACTATCGCCGAACACTACCGGGGGCTATTAACTGGCCTCCCAAACTAAATCCTCGATATTTTTCTCTTACATTCGAGCTAAGGTTTCATGGTCATGCTTAGCATGACAACCCAAAGAAAGGAACCGATAGCGGGACTATTTTCTTTGGAAGATATTTCTTCTATTAAACAGTAATATAACATATCTCTCTGCGTACCTTTTTTTATAAAACTGTGTGGCCAGATTGCCTTGTTTGTCGTAAATCTTTGCCCTCATAAAGGCTTTATAAAGTAGGACAAACACTCCTCGGCTATTGGCCGAGGAGGTGGAAACCGATGGTCGGTCAACAAAGTTTGGTACAATGCGGATCCGAGCATTAATGACGTAAAGTACTCGGATACATAGAGTCATTACACATAATTTGCGATTTTACTATGGATATTGATCCTTAATTCGGCCACCCGTGCCCGCATTAAGGCTCGGGGGCTACTGGGCTTCGGGCCTATTATTTACAAATATTAAAGGGGCACATCGATCCCCTGATCCGGTGTTGCCACTCGACCAGTGTCTCGGGGGCTACTGCATTGCTTGTCCAATGCAGAAAATTTTATGTGCAATATAGTTTCCGAGGAGATTTTGATCCTCAAGTTGGTCGGCCGCACCCAACCTGAGTCTCAAGGACTGAGCATGCCGCTTTTAGTGTCCCGAAGTATTCTGCCGAGCTTGGACTTGAACCTCAGGCCGATTTTGTAAATCAACCTGAGTCTCAGCGGCTACTGGGATCAGCGGTCTTACGTCATCCTTCAGGTGCATCTCGGGTTTTAGACCGATACACACCTTGAGGGCTATTGGCTATATATCTCGGCAGAGAATAAAGTGCACCAATAAAAAATATTCACAAAAATCGGCCCACATTAGGGGTGGTGCACCACCTCGGAAGCAGTCCGGCATAAAGCTCGGGTGCTAGTGGCTGGCTCCATAGAGGGCATTTCCGGCATTAAGCTCAGCTAAACTCCTTCAAACTTCTTTGAACCAAGGTGATTTACGACACCTCGGATACAGTCCGGCGTTGGAGCTCGGATACAGTCCAGCATTGGAGCTCGGATACATAGTCCAGCGTTTGAGCTCGGATACATTCCGGCATTAGAGCTGGGAAGCGGTCTGGCGTTGGTGCTCGGCTGCAAAAGATACCTCGAATGCAGTTCGGCGTTGGAGCTCAGACGCAAGAGGACACTGCCTCCCGGGAACAACTTCAAACCCGAAGTGTGGCATAAAAATAACAAGGCATTGATAAAGGCCGGAAACTTAAAGGGGCTCCTCGGATACCCGACGTGTAAACCCGTCGAATGCATTTCGGCGATCCTCAAGATCGAAGAAGATTTGTTGAACCAGTTTTCAAGACCGACGACCGAAGATGAAGAATAGTTCGGAAGAATCGAGGAGCGTCCCTAACTTGAAGACCGGTTCAGGGGGCTACTGACGGTGTCCTAGACTAGGGGGTACTCAACACGTCATCTCCCGATCTGTTAGATTGGGCCGAGGACCCCGTGGCCGTATACTCATGGGCCAGTTCGGACAGCTGCCGCATACAAGGAGCATTCCACAAGACTTGGCGATCAAGACAGGGACTCCACCCCACCGGCATATTCGGCTAGGACTCTTGTTATCCTAGGCCTCTGGTGCATTATATAAACCGAGGCCAGGCTAGTCGATAGGAACATACAGAACAACAATCATACCATAGGCTAGCTTCTAGGGTTTAGCCTCTCCGATCTCGTGGTAGATCTACTCGTGTACTACTCATATCATCAATATTAATCAAGCAGGACGTAGGGTTTTACCTCCATCAAGAGGGCCCGAACCTGGGTAAAACTTCGTGTCCCCTGCCTCCTGTTACCATCCGGCCTAGACGCATAGTTCGGGACCCCCTACCCGAGATCCGCCGGTTTTGACACCGACACCTTTCCTTCATGGAAATTGGAATCTAATATTTCCTTCTTTCATGTCAATAATTGCACCAATCATTCTAAGGGAAGGTCTACCAAGAATAATAGGACATGTAGGACTGCAATCTATATCAAGAACAATGAAATCTATGGGAACATAATTCCTATTTGCAACAATAAGAACATCATTAATCCTTCCCATAGGTTTCTTAATGGTGGAATCCGCAAGATGCAAATTTAAGGAACAATCCTCAAATTCACGGAAACCTAGCACATCACACAAAGTTTTTGGAATCGTAGAAACACTATCACCCAAATCACATAAAGCATAGCATTCATGATCTTTAATCTTAATTTTAATATTAGGTTCCCACTCATCATAAAGTTTTCCAGGGATAGGAACTTCTAATTCAAGTTTTTCTTCATGGGATTGCATTAAAGCATCAACGATATGTTTAGTAAAAGCTTTATTTTGATCATAAGCATCAGGAGAATTCAGCATGGATTGCAAAAAGGAAATAAAATCTATCAAAGAGCAATTATCATAATTAAATTCCTTGAAATCCAAAATAGTGGGTTCATTGCTATGTAAAGTTTTGACCTCTTCAATCCCACTTTTACCAATTTTTGCATCAAGATCTAAAAACTCTGAATCATTGGGATGCCTTTTAACTAAAGTTGACTCATCTCTAGTCCCATCTTTATCAAGATTCATATTGGCAAACAAAGATTTAATAGGAGACACACCAATCACTTTTAGATCTTCATCATTATTATCATGAAAACTAGAAGAACACGCCTTCACAAAGCAATCTTTTTTAGCACGCATCCTAGCGTTCTTTCTTTGCACTCATCAATGGAAATTATCATGGCTTTGAGAGAATCATTGATATCATGCTTAGGTGGAATAGATCTAAATTTCAAAGAATCAACATCAAGAGAAATTCTATCCACGTTCCTAGCCAACTCATCAATCTTAAGCAATTTTTCTTCAAGCAAAGCATTGAAATTATTTTGCGAATTCATAAATTCTTTCACACTAGTCTCAAAATCAGAGGGCATCTTATTGAAATTTCCATAATAATTTTTGTAGGAATTACCATAATTATTAGAGGAATTACTAGGAAACGGCCTAGAATTAAAATTTCCTCTATACGCGTTGTTACCAAAATTGTTCCTACCAACAAAATTCACATCCATAGATTCATTATTATTCTCAATCAAAGTGGACAAAGGCATATCATTAGGATCAGAAGAAACACTCTCATTAGCAAACAACTTCATAAGTTCATCCATCTTTCCACTCAAAACATTAATCTCTTCTATCGCATGAACTTTTTTACTAGTAGATCTTTTGGTGTGCCATTGAGAATAATTAACCATAATATTGTCTAGGAGTTTAGTAGCTTCTCCTAACATGATTTCCATAAAAGTGCCTCCCGCGGCCGAATCTAAAAGATTTCTAGAAGCAAAATCCAATCCAGCATAAAATTTATGTATAATCATCCATAAATTCAAACAATGTGTAGGGCAATTATGTATCATTAATTTCATCCTCTCCCAAGCTTGTGCAACATGCTCATGATCAAGTTGCTTAAAGTTCATAATATCATTCCTAAGAGAGATAATCTTAGCGGGAGGAAAATACTTAGAGATAAAAGAATTTTTGCACTTCTTCCATGAATCAATACTATTTTTAGGCAAAGAAGAGAACCAAGTTTTAGCACGATCTCTAAGCGAAAACGGAAATAGCTTCAATTTAACAATATCATTATCCACATCTTTCTTCTTTTGCATATCACATAAATCAACAAAGATGTTTAGATGGGTAGCGGAATCTTCACTAGGAAGGTTAGCAAATTGATGTTTCATGACAAGATTCAGCAAAGCAGTATTAATTTCACAAGATTCAACATAGGTAAGAGGAGCAATCAGAGTGCTAATAACATCATTATTGTTGGTATTGGAAAAGTCACATAATTTAGTATTATCTTGAGCCATCGTGACAAACAATCAAGCCAACAAATAGTCACACAAGAGGCAAGCGAAAGAAGGCGTACAGAAAAAGGGCGAACAGAAAAGAGGCGAATAAAACGGCAAGGGTGAATTGGGGGAGAGGAAAACGAGAGGCGAATGGAAAATAATGTAATGCGAGGGATAAGAGTTTGTGATGGATACTTGGTATGTCTTGACTTGGCGTAGATCTCCCCGACAACGGCACGAGAAATGGCTAGTTGACGGGAGATCAAATCTTGACTTGACTTGGTGCAGATCTCCCCAGCAACGGTGCTAGAAATCCTTCTTGCTACCTCTTGAGCATGCGTTGGTTTTCCCTTGAAGAGGAAAGGGTGATGCAGCAAAGTAGAGATTTCCCTCAGTTTCTGAGAACTAAGGTATCAATCCAGTAGGAGACTACACGCAAATCGCCTAGTACCTGCACAAACGATCAAGAACCTTGCAACCAACGCGATAAAGGGGTTGTCAATCCCTTCATGGCCACATGCAAAAGTGAGATCTGGTAAAGATAATAAGATAAATATTTTTGGTATTTTTGTTGTATAGATTGAAAAGTAAAGATTGCAAAATAAATAGTAAACTACAATTATAGGTCGGAAACTTATATGATGTAAAGTAGACCCGGGGCCATAGGTTTCACTAGTGGCTTCTCTCAAGATAGCATATATTACGGTGGGTGAAAAAATTATGACCGAGAAATTGATAGAAAAGCACATAGTTATGAGAATATCTAGGCATGATCATGAACATAGGCATCACGTCCATGTCAAGTAGACCAAAACGATTCTGCATCTACTACTATTACTCCACACATCGACCGCTATCCTGTATGCATCTAGAGTATTAAGTTCTTAAGAACAGAGTAACGCATTAGGCAAGATGACATGATGTAGATGGATAAACTCAAGCAATATGGTATAAACCCCATCTTTTTATCCTTGATGGCAACAATACAATACGTGTCGGTTCCCTTTCTGTCACTGGGATCGAGTACCGCAAGATTGAACCCAAAGCTAAGCACTTCTCCCATTGCAAGAAAGATCAATCTAGTAGGCCAAACCAAACTGATAATTCGAAGAGATTTGCAAAGATATCAAATCATGCATATAAGAATTCAGAGAAGAATCAAATATTGTTCATAGATAATCTTAATCATAAACCCACAATTCATCGGATCTCGGCAAACACACCGCAAAAAGAATCACATCGAATAGATCTCCAAGAACATCAAGGAGAACTTTGTATTAAGATCCAAAGAGAGAGAAGAAGCCATCTAGCTAATAACTATGGACCCGAAGGTCTGTGGTAAACTACTCACACATCATCGGAGAGGCTATGGTGTTGATGTAGAAGCCCTCCGTGATCGAATCCCCCTCCGGCAGATCGCCGGAAAAGGTCCCCAAATGGGATATCACGGGTACAGAAGGTTGCGGCGGTGGAAAAGTGGTTGTGTGGCTCTCCTAGATGTTTTTAGGGTATAAGAGTATATATAGGCGAAAGAAGCAGATCGGTGGAGCTGCGAGGGGCCCACGAGGGTGGGTAGCGCGCCTGCCCCCCTAGGCGCGCCGCCCTACCTCGTGGCCGCCTCGCTGCTTCCTTGACCTCCACTCCAAGTCTCCTGGATTGCGTTTGTTCCAAAAAAGAACCTCGCGAAGGTTTCATTCCGTTTGGATTCTGTTTGAAATTCCTTTTTTGCGAAACACTGAAATAAGCAAAAAAATAGCAATTTGCACTGGGCCTTCGGTTAATAGGTTAGTCCCAAAAATAATATAAAAGTGCATAATAAAGCCCATTAAACATCCAAAATAGGTAATATAATAGCATGGAACAATCAAAAATTATAGATACGTTGGAGATGTATCAATGTACCTTACTAATACTCGCAGTAGCGCCTGGGTATTTTATATTGGTTCTGTTGCTATATTTGCAACTCGAAATAGGGGCTACGGATTAAGCGAAGATTGGCTAAGGACGAGGTGACAATGCGTGTGGGAAATGGTTCCAAAGTTGATGTGATCGCCATCGGCACGCTACCTCTACATCTACCTTCGGGATTAGTTTTAGACCTGAATAATTGTTATTTGGTGCCAGCGTTAAGCATGAACATTGTATTTGGATCTTGTTTGATGCGAGACAGTTATTCATTTAAATCAAAGAATAATGGTTGTTCTATTTATATGAGTAATATCTTTTATGGTCATGCACCCTTGATGAGTGGTCTATTTTTTCTAAATCTTGATAGTAGTGATACACATATTCATAGTATTGAAGCCAAAAGATATAAGTTTAATAATGATAGTGTAACTTATTTGTGGCATTGCCGTTTAGGTCATATTGGTGTAAATCGCATGAAGAAACTCCATGCTGATGTACTTTTGGAATCACTTGATTATGAATCACTTGATGCCTGCGAACCATGCCTCATGGGCAAGATGACTAAGACTCCGTTCTCCGGAACAATGGAACAGCAACAGACTTATTGAAAATAATGCATACTGATGTATGCAGTCCGATGAGTGTTGATGCTCGTGGCGGGTATCGTTATTTTCTGACCTTCACAAATGATTTGAGCAGATATGGGTATATCTACTTGATGAAACATAAGTCTAAAACATTTGAAAAGTTCGAAGAATTTCAGAGTGAAGTGGAGAATCAACATAACAAGAAAATAAAGTTTCTACGATCTGATCGTGGAGGAGAATATTTGAGTTACGAGTTTGGTCTTCATTTGAAACAATGCGTAATAGTTTCGCAACTCACGCCGCCTGGAACACCAAAGCGTAATGGTGTGTCCGAACGTCGTAACCGAACTTTATTAGATATGGTCCGATCTATGATGTCTCTTACTGATTTACCGCTATCGTTTTGGGATTATGCTTTAGAGACGGTTGCATTCATGTTAAATAGGGCACCATCGAAATCCGTTGAGACGACACCTTATGAACTGTGGTTTGGCAAGAAATCCAAGTTGTCGTTTCTTAAAGTTTGGGGTTGCGATGCTTATGTGAAAAAGCTTCAACCTGATAAGGTCGAACCCAAATCGGAGAAATGTGTCCTCATAGGATACCCAAAAGAGACTGTTGGGTACACCTTCTATCACAGATCCGAAGGCAAGATATTCATTGCTAAGAATGGATCATTTCTAGAGAAGGAGTTTCTCTTGAAAGAAGTGAGTGGGGGGAAGTAGAACTTGATGAGGTAATTGTACCTGCTCCCTTATTGGAAAGTAGTTCATCATAGAAATTAGTTCCAGTGATTCCTACACCAATTAGTGAGGAAGGTAATGATGATGATCATGAAACTTCTGATCAAGTTACTACCGAACCTCGTAGGTCAACCAAAGTAAGATCTGCACTAGAGTGGTATGGTAATCCTGTTCTGGAAGTCATGTTACTTGACCATGATGAACCAATGAACTATGAGGAAGCGATGATGAGCACAGATTCCGCAAAATGGCTTGAGGCCATGAAATCTAAGATGGGATCCATGTATGAGAACAAAGTATGGACTTTGGTTGACTTGCCCGATGATCGGCAAGCCATAGAGAATAAATGGATCTTCAAGAAGAAGACTGACGCTGACGGTAATGTTACTGTCTACAAAGCTCGACTTGTTGCAAAAGGTTTTCGACAAGTTCAAGGAGTTGACTACGATGAGACCTTCTCATCCGTAGCGATGCTTAAGTCCGTCCGAATCATGTTGACAATTGTTGCATTTTATGTTTATGAAATTTGGCAAATGGATGTCAAAATTGCGTTCCTTAATGGATATCTTAAAGAAAAGTTGTATATGATGAAACCAGAAGATTATGTTGATGCAAAAGGTGCTAACAAGGTGTGCAAGCTCCAGCAATCCATTTATGGACTGGTGCAAGCATCTCGGAGTTGGAATATACGCTTTGATAGTGTGATCAAAGCATATGGTTTTATACAGACTTTTGGAGAAGCCTGTATTTACAAGAAAGTGAGTGGGAGCTCTGTAGCATTTCCGATACTATATGTGGATGACATATTGTTAATCAAAAATGATACTGAATTTCTGAATAGCATAAAAGGATACTTGAATAAGAATTTTTCAATGAAAGACCTCGATGAAGCTGCTTATATATTGGGCGTCAAGATCTATAGAGATAGATCAAGACGCTTAATTGGACTTTCACAAAGCACATACCTTGATAAAGTTTTGAAGAAGTTAAAAATGGATCAAGCAAAGAAAGGGTTCTTGCCTGTGTTACAAGGTGTGAAGTTGAGTCAGACTCAATGCTCGACCACTGCAGAAGATAGAGAGAAAATGAAGTCATTCCCTATGCTTTAGCCATAGGTTCTATCATGTATGCAATGCTGTGTACCAGACCTGATGTGTGAAGCTATTAGTTTAGCAGTGAGGTACCAAAGTAATCCAGGAGTGGATCACTGGACAGCGGTCAAGAACATTCTAAAATACCTGAAAAGGACTAAGGATATGTTTCTCATTTATGGAGGTGAAAAAGAGCTCGTCGTACACGGTTAAGTCGATGCAAGCTTTGATGCTGATCCGAATGACTCTAAGTCACAAACTGGATACGTATTTCTATTGAAAGGTGGAGCTGTCAGTTGGTGCAGTTCCAAGTAGAGCGTCGTGGCGGGATCTACATGTGAAGCAGAGTACATAGCTGCTTCGGAAGCAACAAATGAAGGAGTCTGGATGAAGGAGTTCATATCCGATCTAGGTGTCATACCTAGTGCATCGGGTCCAATGAAAATCTTTTGTGACAATACTAGTGCAATTCCCTTTGCAAAGGAATCCAGATTTCACAAGAGAACCAAGCACATCAAGAGACGCTTAAATTCCATCTGCAATCAATTCAAGGAGGGAGACATAGAGATTTGCAAGATACATACGGATCTGAATGTTGCAGACCCGTTGACTAAGCCTCTCTCACGAGCAAAACATGATCAACACCAAGACACCATGGGTGTTAGAATCATTACAATGTAATCTAGATTATTGACTCTAGTGCAAGTGGGAGACTAAAGGAAATATGCTCTAGAGGCAATAATAAAGTTGTATTTATATTTCCTTATATCATGATAATTTTTTTTATTCATGGTAGAATTGTATTAACCGGAAACTTAGTACATGTGTGAATACATAGACAAATAGAGTGTCACTAGTATGCCTCTACTTGACAGCTCGTTAATCAAAGATTGTTAAGTTTCCTAACCATAGACATGAGTTGTCATTTGATGAACGGGATCACATCATTAGAGAATGATGTGATTGACTTGACCCATCCGTTAGCTTAGCACTATGATCGTTTAGTTTATTGCTATTGCTTTCTTCATAACTTATACATGTTCCTATGACTATGAGATTATGCAACTCCCGAATACCGGAGGAACACTTAGTGTGCTATCAAACATCACAACGTAACTAGGTGATTATAAAGATGCTCTACAGGTGTCTCCAATGGTGTTTGTTGAGTTGGCATAGATCAAGATTAGGATTTGTCACTCTGATTGTCGGAGAGGTATCTCTGGGCCCTCTCGGTAATGCACATCACTATAAGCCTTGCAAGTAATGTGACTAATGAGTCGGGATGATGCAGTACAGAACGAGTAAAGAGACTTGCCGGTAACGAGATTGAACTAGGTATGATGATACTGACAATCAAATCTCGGGCAAGTAACATACCAATGACGAAGGGAACAACGTATATTGTTATGCGGTTTGACCGATAAATATCTTCATAGAATATGTAGGAACCAATATGAGCATCCATGTTCCGCTATTGGTTATTGACCGTAAGTGAGTCTCGGTCATGTCTACATAGTTCTCAAACCCGTAGGGTCCGCACGCTTAACGTTCAATGACGATCGGTATTACGAGTTTATGTGTTTTGATGTATCGAAGGTTGTTCGGAGTCCCGAATGTGATCACGGACATGACGAGGAGTCTCGAAATGGTCGATACATAAAGATTGATATATTGGATGACTATATTCGGACATCAGATCAGTTCCGGGGGTCACCGGATATATATCGGAGTGCCGGAAGGGTTATCGGAACCACCGGAGAAGTAATGGGCCTTATTGGGCCTAGGGGAGAGAGAGGGGGGCTGCCAAGGGCTGCCCCCCCATGGGCCTAGTCCGAATTGGACTAGGGGGAGGGGCGGCGCCCCCTCCTTCCTTCTCTTCCCCCCTCCTTCCTTCTTCTCCTAGTAGGACTAGGAAAGGGGGGGTCCTACTCCTACTAGGAGGAGGATTCCTCCCCCCTTGGCGTGCCTATGAGGGACGGCCGGCCTCCCCCTCCCTCCTTTATATACATGGGGAGGGGGCACCCTAGAACACATCACAGTTGATCTTAACTGTGTGCGGTGCCCCCCTCCACAGATTTCCACCTTGGTCATATTGTTGTAGTGCTTAGGCAAAGCCCTGCGTCGGTAACTTCATCATCGCGGTCACCACGCCGTCGTGCTAACGAAACTCTCCCTCGGCCTCAGTTGGATCAAGAGTACGAGGGACGTCACCGAGCTGAACGTGTGCAGATCGCGGAGGTGCCGTGCGTTCGGTACTTGATCGGTTGGATCGTGAAGACGTTCGACTACATCAACCGCGTTATTTAACGCTTCCGCTTTCGGTCTACGAGGGTACGTGGACACACTTTCCCGCTCGTTGCTATGCATCACCTAGATGGATCTTGCATGTGCGTAGGAAATTTTTTAAATTACTGTGTTCCCCAACACAAGAGCGTCTAGGTCTGATCAGACCAAGTTCATCTCCATGGGGTTGTGGTGTTATTTTTGTCCAGAAGAAGGATGGTACGGACCGACTTTGCGTTGATTACCGTCCATTGAACAAGAAGACCATCAAGAATAAGTACCCACTTCCCAACATCAAATGAGATTTTCGAGAAACTCAAAGGTGCAAAGGTGTTCTCCAAGCTTGACTTCCATATGGGTTATCATCAGATTCACATTCGTGAAGAAGACATCCCCAATACAGCATTCAGAACAAGCTTTGGTTCTTATGAATATAGTGTCATGTCTTTCGGCCTTCTCAATGACCCTCCAACATTCTCTCGAATGATGAATTTCATCTTCAACCCCTACACCAATGAATTTGTCCTGGTGTATCTCGATGATATCTTGGTGTTCTCCAAGAATAAGAAGGATCATGCCAAACATTTGCGATTGGTGCTCGACAAGCTCAGAGAGTATCAATTCTACGTGAAGTTCTCTAAATGTGAGTTTTGGCTTGATGAAGTTCTTTACCTGGGCCACATCATCTCCGCCAAAGGCATTGTTGTTAATCCGGAAAAGGTTTCTACAATTGTCAACTAGGAACCTCCTCAGAATGTCAAGCAGCTCTGCATTTTCCTTGGGCTTGCAAGCTATTGCAGAAGATTTGTTGAGAATTTCTCAAAGATTGCTAAACCTCTTTCGAACCTCCTCTCAAAGCATGTCAAGTATTCCTGGACTCCTGACTGTGACGTTGCTTTCAACACTCTCAAAGAGAAACTCGTCTCAGGTCCTGTTCTAACTCCTCCTGATGAGTCCAAGTCATTCGAAGTTTTCTGTGATGCCTCGTTGCAAGGTCTCGGTGCTATTTAATGCAAGAGAAGAAAGTTGTGGCCTATACTTCTCGTCAGTTGAAGCCCAACGAAAGGAACTACCCCACTCACGATCTTGAGTTGGCAGCAGTTGTTCATGCATTAATAACATGGAGACATCTCTTTTTGGGAAGGCAAGTGGACATTTTCACCAATCACAAGAGCCTCAAATATATCTTCACTCAACCCAACATCAACCTCCGGCAAGCTCATTGGGTCGAAATGATTCAAGAGTACAATCCAAGTAATGAATATACTCCAGGCAAGGCGAATGTGATTGCAGATGCTTTGAGCAGAAAGGCTTATTACAACAGCTTAATTCTCAAGCCATTCCAACCGGATCTTCGTGAAGCTTTCCGCAAGCTCAACCTCCAAGTTGTTCCTCAAGGTTTTCTTGCCAACCTTCAAGTCAGTCCAACTTTGGAAGACCAAATTCGTGAGGCACAACTCCTTGATACCATGGTGAAGAAGGTGAAACACGGTATTGCCAAGGGCTTATCCAAATACAAGTGCTATCGCATTGATGACAAGGACACCTTATTCTTCAAGGACCGGATTGTGGTTCCTAAAGGTGATCTAAGGAAGGTCATAATGAACGAAGCGCACAATTCTATTCTTTCCATTCATCCAGGTAGTTCGAAGATGTACCATGACCTCAAGCAATCGTATTGGTGGACTCGAATGAAGCGAGAGATTGCTCAATTCGTGAATGAATGTGATGTCTGCCGAAGGGTGAAAGCATAACACCAATGACCAGCTGGTCTTCTCCAACCTCTTGCTATTCCAGAATGGAAGTTTGATCATATTGAAATGGACTTTGTCACTGGCTTTCCAAAGTCCAAGCGTGGGTATGATGCTATCTTCATTGCCATCGACAAGCTCACAAAAGTGGCAAATTTCCTTCCAATCAAAGAATCTATCATGGTAGCTCAGTTGGCGGAGCTATACACCTCTAGAATTGTCTCATTGCATGGAATTCCGCAATTGATCACTTCAAACCGCGGAAGCATTTTCACTTCCAAGTTCTTGGACTCCTTCCAAAAGGCCATGGGCACCAAGATTTGCTTCAGCATGGCTTTCCATCCTCAAACAAGTGGCCAAGTAGAGCAAGCCAATCAAATCCTTGAAGACATGCTCACAGCTTGTGTCATCTCTTTCGGTATGAAGTGGGAAGATTGCCTCCCATATGCCGAGTTCTCCTACAACAATAGTTTCCAAGCAAGTTCGGGCATGGCCCCATTTGAAATTCTTTATGGCAGAAAGTGTCGTACTCCTCTTAGTTGGTCCGAGACTGGTGAATGCCAACTTCTTGGCAATGACTTGATCACAGAAGCTGAAGAAATGTGTAAAGTCATCCATGAAAATCTCAAAGCCACGCAATCGCGCCAGAAGAGTTACTATGATAGCAAGCACCGTGACTTGGCTTTCGAGATTGGAGACCATGTCTACCTCCGTGTCTCTCCAATGAAAGGCACTCGATGCTTCGGTATCAAAGGGAAGCTCACCCCGAGATACGTGGGTCCTTTCAAGATCATTGGCAAAAGAGGCGGCCACGCCTATCAACTTGAGCTCCCGTCCAACTTCGCAAATGTGCACGATGTGTTTCACGTGTCACAGCTTCGCAAGTGCTTCAAGACGCCCGAGCGCACTATCAACTTCGAAGAGATAGACCTCCAAGAAGATTTGCCTTATCATGAGCATCCCATTGCCAATCTTGAAGAAACCGAGCGCAAAACTAGCAACAAGTCGATCAAATTCCTGAAACTTAAGTGGTCTCACCATTCCGACCGAGAAGCCACCTGGGAGCGCGAGGATCACCTCCGTTCCAAATATTCAGAGTTCTTTCAGTCCTAGATCTCGGGTCGAGATCCTCTTGTAGTGGTGGAGAGTTGTAATGACCCGGATGTAACATTCCATAATTGTAACTCCAACTCTTGCCATTTCCGGCTATGTGATATGTTATATCCTTCGTGGTTGGGTTATGTTCCTCGTTTTGCATTTTGTCTATGTCATGCATTTCATCTCATGTTATCATGTGCATTTCATTTGCATTCGTCTTCGTCTCATGCATCCGATCATTTTCCCCGTTATCCGTTTTGGAATCCGACACTCACACATGCACCCGTTGCACCTCTCAAATCTCATTTCGTGAGCGGGAGAAAATGTTCTCAGATTGGGCCGAGATTTTTTGAGTGGCCTTGGTACATCACCGGTAGGCCGCTTGTCAAATTTCGTTCCATTTGGAGGCCGTTTGATACCCCAATGGTTAACCGGGTAACCGCAAACCCCCTCTCTCATTGCATCCTACCACCCCTCCAAAACAGCCTACTAGCCCATCTAAACCCCCTCCATGCTATCCGTCGTTGGATCACGATCATGTGGGCAAAAACCGCACCTCATTTGGACTCTCCTAGCTCCCTTTGCCTATAAAAAGGCTCCTTCTCCTCCATTTTCAAGTAAAACCCTATCTCCCCCTCTCCCGCCGCCGCCGGACGCGTTCGTGACGGCCGGACGTGTCCGCGCTGCCGCCCTCGACGAATCCGCCGCTGTCGCGTCATCGCCGCCAGCCTCCACTGCGCGCGGGCCCGTGAGCCCGGAGTTGGCCCTCCCGGCTCA